>NC_045444.1:37035271-37070624 GCF_002776525.5 Piliocolobus tephrosceles | reverse complement strand
TTTTTTTTTTTTTTTTTTTTTTTTTTTGAGACAGAGTCTTGCTCTGTTGCCCGGGCTGGAGTGCAGTGGCCGGATCTCAGCTCACTGCAAGCTCCGCCTCCCGGGTCCACGCCATTCTCCTGCCTCAGCCTCCCCAGTAGCTGGGACTATAGGCGCCGGCCACCTCGCCCGGCCAGTTTTTTTGTATTTTTAGTAGAGACGGGGTTTCACCGTGTTAGCCAGGATGGTCTCGATCTCCTGAGCTCGTGATCCGCCCGTCTCGGCCTCCCAAAGTGCTGGGATTACAGGCTTGAGCCACCGCGCCCGGCCAACACTAGAAACTTTCTGCCAACTCTAGGCAGATGGATAGGAGAAGTCAGAGAGCGGAGATGTCCTAGGGGCTTAGTGATATATCAGAAGGGGATTGGAGAAAGAAGTCTTACTAGGGTTTAGGAAAGATGGATTTTTTTTTCCTCCAAGGATGAAAAAGAAGAAAAATCATTGTGAAATTAGTTACCAATTTTTCTGGCTGCCTCTAGCTGCTTGTAAGTTGCGAGATGGCCGCCTTCAAATTCACACACCGCCTTAGCTTCTGCATAGGTGAGCTTGTATTTGCCAGACCGTGCTTCTCTGTGGTACACACCTGCTGCTCGTTCTGTAAAATCAGATGATGTCATAAAAGCACTGTTATTCCTTCTTACGGAACAGGGGAAATTCTGTGGCCTCAGCTAGAAGATTACAACAGTTATCATTCCTGCCAAAGAGCTTGCTGTGTTGGCTGCCTTGGGTAGCTAAGTTATCATTGTTAGGAAGCTTTGGGGAAAAATATGAATGAGGGGGAATTTTAGTGGAATTTGGGGCCATAAACAGAAACTTGAGGCTAAATTATGTTTTTGATCTGATAGCCTGAAATACAGTTTTTATTTATTTTTTATTTTGTATTTTTATTTTGTGAGATGGAGTCTTACTCTGTTGCCCAGGCTGGTACGATTTGAGCTCCCTGCAATCTCTGCCTCTTGGGTTCAAGCAATTCTCCTGCCTCTGCCTCCTGAGTAGCTGGGATTACAAGCATGTACCACCATAACTGGCTAATTTTTGTATTTTTAGTAGAGATGAGGCTTCACCATGTTGGCCAGGCTAGTCTCGAACTCCTGACCTGAAGTGATCCACCTGCCTCAGCCTTCCAAAGAGTTAGGATTACAGGCGTGAGACACTGCACCCAGCCTAAAATAAAGTTTTTAATACAACATTGTAGTGCGACACTATCCACAGGTGATAAAGTTTTGGCTTTCTTTTGGATTTAAGCTATATAAAAACTTGCCAAGGTAAGCAATGGGGGAAAAAAAAGGTGAAGGCAAAAGAAACCAGTGAAGATGGATCCATGATGTAGGCTCACAGTGATGGAGAAAAATAAGCTAAAATATCCAATTGAGAGGAATGACTAATTGACTAATGCAATATAATTAAGAATTTAGACCGGGCGTGGTGGCTTGTACCTGTAATCCCAGCACTTTGGGAGGCCGAGGCAGGCGGATCATGAGGTCAGGAGATCGAGACCATCCTGGCTAACATGGTGAAACCCTGTCTCTACTAAAAATACAAAAAATTAGCCGGGTGTGGTGGTGGGCGCCTGTAGTCCCAGCTACTCAGGAGGCTGAGGCAGGAGAATGGTGTGAACCCGGCAGGTGGAGCTTGCAGTGAGCAGAGATTGCACTACTGCACTCCAGCCTAGGCAACAGAGCGAGACTATGTCTCAAAAAAAAAAAACAACAACAATGATTTAGTAAAACAAATAAAAACTGAGGAAAGATCTGAAGGGATCCAAAGCAAATACTGAATTAGGGAAAAGAAAAACAGATTCAAACACAGCAGAGAAAAAACTGGACACACCTAACTACCAGTTAATGCCTCAATTTTTAAATCTGATTTGTCTTTTTTAGTTCACATATTTTTCCCAACATATTTTAGGCAGTGTTAAGTCATACATGAGTTGTCTTCCAATAGATCACTGTTTAAATGGATTGTTTTGAGTTTGGAGTGCCTTCTACCATAGAAACAATGTGAAAAGATTCCCAGGACAATAGTCATAACATTAGCTCTGTAGTTAGCTCTAATAGTTCTATGTAGTCTGACATTATGGTTAAGTCTCTGTATCCTGACCTGCGCAATCAGCCACCCTTAGGACCATTTTCATTGAGGACATACATATTTCTTGACACCAAGAAATGAATCCAGGGGAATTAGAAATATAGTTCTTTGTTTTCCACCCCAAACTGAAGTTGACATTGCCATAGTTCAATAACAGAGGATGCTTGTTTTTTCTGAACTCTAAGGATCTTGCTCTTATACATTACATAGTAACTCCCGTTACTCACACACAGAGGACCTTAGTCAATCTGATGCTGGAGGTCAGAGAATACCGGGACCATCAGTCAGGTTGTTTCTCCATTGAAAGGTACCTGCTGCCCGGTGTCCTTCATATGGCAAAGCCTCATTAAACTTTCACTAGTTTTCAATTTAGTTACTTTGAGTATTATACCACGGGGTATTTTGCTAGGTGCTGTGGGTCAGGTTCTATCCTCAACGAACTTGGACACTAGTGAATATTCTGAATTTCTTTAGTGAATATTCTGAATTTCTTTATCTTGAAATAGAGGAACACCAAAGCTTTTGGTAGATACAGGAGGTGTGTTTAACTTACTTATGTATTATAACAGAGGTTGTTGTTAATCATTAAAAATGTTAAAAATTATATTTCGTGGGTATACAGATTAAAAGACCTGTATTTGAAAACAAATTTTGTAGAAATTAATGTATATAAAGTTTTCTCAAACTGATTTTCTTTATATTTTATTTCAAAAGTAAAATGTGATGTTTACAGAAAAAATTAATGGAGATTTGGCCAGGCGTGGTGGCTCATGCCTGTAGTTCCAGCACTTTGGGAGTCTGAGATGGGTGGATCACTTGAGGTCAGAAGTTCCAGACCAGCCTGGCCAACATGGTGAAACCCCGTCTCTATTAAAAATACAAAAAATTAGCCGGGTGTGGTGGTGCACGCTTGTAGTCCCAGCTACTCAGAAGGCTGAGGCAGGAGAATTGCTTGAACCAGGGAGGCAGAGTTGCAGCGAGCAGACATCATGCCACAATACCCCAGCCTGGGCGACAGAGCAAGACTCTGTCTCAAAAAACAAAACAAAACAAAAGAATTAACAGTTTTAAAAAATAATAATTTTAAGTTTTCCTCCCAGTAAAGTTTCATTTTTTAAAAATCTTTTATTTTAGATTCAAGGGGGTTTGAAGGTTTGTTACATAGGTAAACTCATGTCACAGGGGTTTGTTGCACAGATTATTTCATCACTCAGGAATTAAACCCAGTACTTCTGTTCTCTCCCTTCTCTCACCCTATGTAATTTTTCTTAAACTTTTGGTACCTACTGAAACTTGTTTAGTAATAACATAATACCAGAAATAGCAAAAAATGTTTATGTTATAATTTTTGATTTAATTTATTAAATATTAACATTCCACATTGTTCCTCTAACAGCACCAAACTTCCCGGTATGTTGCCATATGAACAAATAGAGAACTCTTGGAGTATGTACCTGACAATTTTTTTTTTTTTTTTTTTTTGAGACGGAGTCTCGCTCTGTCGTCCAGGCTGGAGTGCAGTGGCGCCATCTCGGCTCACTGCAAGCTCCGCCTCCCGGCTTTACGCCATTCTCCTGCCTCAGCCTCCCGAGTAGCTGGGACTACAGGCGCCCGCCATCTCGCTCGGCTAGTTTTTTGTATTTTTTAGTAGAGACGGGGTTTCACCTTGTAGACCAGGATGGTCTCGATCTCCTGACCTCGTGATCCACCCGTCTCGGCCTCCCAAAGTGCTGGGATTACAAGCTTGAGCCACCGCGCCCGGCCTGTACCTGACAATTTTAAATATGGTGTTTTATTAAAAATATTTCTCAATTCAGAATTTTGAGCTATTGAGATGGACCTTTGTACAGTGAATCCCAATTTTACCTTTCAGAAGAAATAATATTTTATTAATTTATCTAGTCAATAGTCATTTATTAAAACTGAAAATTTGTTTAATAAATGTTTTCTCTTTTTAGTGAGTGGTGGCAGTAGAAATGGACTTTGGTTCCACTGCTGTTTCTACCAGGGAGTTGTATAACCAGATGAGCCTCAGTTTCCTCATTTGTCAAACGGGAATAATGATAGCTTCTGGGCCATAGGAGGAGCTCAAGATATGTTACTTTTCCTTTGTTTTTTTTTTTCTATGAGATAAGGTCTCACTCTGTCACCCAGGCTGGAGTGCAGTGGTGAGGTCACGGCTCACTGCAACGTCTGCCTCTTGGGCTCATGTGATCATCCCACTTCAGCCTCCTGAGTAGCTAGGACTACAGGCATGCACCACCACACCCAGTTAATTGTATTTTTTTTTTTTTTTTTTTTTTTTTTTATAGAGACACAGTTTTTCTGTGTTGCCCAGGCTGGTCTTTTTAATTCCTGGGCTCAAGCAATCTGCCCACCTCAGCCTCCCACAGTGCTATGATTACAGGTGTGAACCACCACATCCCGCCTTCCTTTCCCTTCTTTTTCAAATTCAACAATAAAAATAATTGCTTATCTGTGCATTTTTTATTCTCATGATCCACGTAAAATGATTGTAATTTCTTGTCCTTAACTGTTGTTTGTTTTTGTTTTGTTTAAAGTACTATTTTTAAAATTAGATGATACCAGAGTTAAAATAAGCCTTAGGGATCCTTTACTTCAACCTTATCATTTTACCAGATTGGAACCATAACCTAGAGAATTTAAAGTAAACTTGTCCAACTTGCGGCCTGCCAGGACAGCTTTGAATGTGGCCCAACACAAATTTGTAAACTTTCTTAAAACATTATGAGTTGCCCAAGACAATTCTTCTTCTTCCAATGTGGCCCAGGGAAGGCAAAAGATGGGACACCCTAGATTTAAAGTGTCCTGTTCTCGACAGTTGCTAACAGATGTTCCTGAATGGTTTCTAATATTATATTGATCCAACCAACTATAAACTATAAACCAAACATCTGTGCTAGGCTGGCTGGTCAATAATTTGCCCCAGATTGAAGCAATTTGCAATTATCCTGACCCTCAGATTTATAGCATACATTAATAGACATTTGAATTAGCTTCTCACTACCTCTGGGGCAGAACATCTATTGTCCAGGTTTGTATTTTTGTAACACACAATGACACTTTAAAAGACAACTCTAAATTACTTGATTATTAGAGGGTTTGATAACATTTCAAAGTTTATCTGCATGGATTTAATTACTAGCTTTGCGACATTTAAAAAAAATCCTGACGAATATGAGCATATTTCCTACATTTGACTGTATACAAAAAAATAAAGAGATGGGCTCATTCCTCTACTAAATTTCAGATCCTGTCTTGGCCAAATGGATCATAATGAAATTAGTTCACTGGCTCAAGCTGAAAAAAATAGGTGGCAAGGCTGTGCATTACAAATTAGGCTTTTTAATGAAATCCGCATGGTTGCAGTTATTAGCAGAGAGAAACTTGCTGAAAGGGAAAATATTCTACAACTGTGCTGTTTAGCAAGCATAAAATCAAAGTCTAGGTTAATTTCACCTTCTCTTTATTTCTTTTTTCTATGCAAGAATCTATGCATTTTCCCCCAAGAAATTTAATTTTTTTTTACTATTAAACACAAGAATGAACATAGAGCAATATCAATTTGTATCATGAGAATTAAAGCATTGTTTAGCATACTGTAACATAAGGGGTGTTTTGGGTTTTCTGCATTTTCCTTTTTTGATCTATTGTTTATCTTCACTGTTTGGCCTATGTCATTCCTTACATTTAACAAAACAAAATAAGAAAAGAAACTTTCCTCGTCTAACAAAAGGGTCAGAAAAGTATTTATATGGATAGTACAAACAGAAAGAATCAAAGTGGTAAGAATGCATTCAGAAGGAGAAACATTTTTCACTTTTTTCTGTATTGCAAGCTGGCTTGGTCAAAATAGTCAAAATGTTTGAAAAAACTAACATATAGACTATAGCTCAGAGTACACGAAGCAATTATTATAAAATTTTTGTATACTCCAATTTACCTGTTATGATTCTGAAATCTGATTGCAAATGCATTGACAAAAACAAAAGACTATATTGGTGTTTCTAGTTGGTTAAAGAAATGCTCCTCACTGTGCTACTACATCTGCTTTGAAAAGTTTAAAAGTATATTTTCATACTGAATATAAATATTAACTGCTATTTTCTACTGAGCAGTTCACTTTATAAAATGCTATTTTTACTTTTCAGAGGGCAAGAACACTTAAGAAAAAAAAAGCACATGTATTCCAAAGGCTATCTTTCCTAAGCATTTTCTTTGAGAACATCAGCCTTGTACAGAATAGAAAAAGTTACTGCTTTAATTTCCTTCTCCATGATTTAAAGAATTGACATTCTCAACAAGAAGCTCATGAGTGAAGTTTCTTACCAAGCCATATGGAGTTATGAAAAATTCCATCCTTGAATCCCCATCCTTGAGCCTCTTCCCATAGCAAGAGAAATAAGTAAATTAAGATGATCATATCGTCAGTTGTAGCGAAGTAACAGCCTGTTAGAGGCTGCTCACAATAAATTCTCAGAGCAGCGGCTGAAATGTGACTGAAACATCTGGTTTCCACATCTTTTAAATAGTTTTTTTCAACTGTGAGGTCAGCAAGTACTCTCCAATGGCATTTTCCGCTGTAGAGTTACACAATTATCTCAGTGTCTCAAGCAAATCCTCTGACTCATTTGCATTGGCAACCAAAACTAAGGAGATAGAATGATCATCTATGTTTTAAAATTAACTTACTAAGAACGGAGTTCATTTATTGTTAGTCACAAACAGTTTTCTGTTAGAAAGTTTGCGTAACTTGATGCAGATTTAGCAGTGATTAAAAGAAAGTCAAACTTCAGTAAGAATTTCAAGATAAATCCTAAATGTCTTATTTGCAGTGTCAATTATGGGATATGGGGTTAAATACTAATCTTTTATTGGTAATGTTGGACTGGCTTTTCCTAAACATTGTCAAGCCCATATAAAACATTTAAAACAAAAAGTGTGAACAGTTTGGAGAATCCTAATTTTTCTCCAATGATGTATGACTTCCTTATTCTCTGTCTGCTTTCTTCTAGGGTGGGGTCTGTTGCAATCTTTGGTTTGTTATGGTCATCAGTTAAATAAATGCATCAGCTCCCAGAAAAATAGTTCAATTTCAGAGCGTCAGGACGTTCCAGCAGCTTTGGGATGTCCTGTTATAACAGGCCTGTTTTCCCAGGCCACAAATTCTTGAAGTGTTGGGAGAAAGGTGGGTAGACTAATAAAGGTAATAAAAATTTGTCCCTAGCTTCCCAAGACCACTCTAACTTTGAAGAAGATGATCAAAATAATAGATAATAATTATTACAGTAAAGTCATCATGTCTTCAAATATACCAAACTTTCCTCTTCCTTTATGTAGACTCCTTGGGTAACATATCTGATAATACTCCCACTACCACTGATGCTAATGGCATTTCCTGTTGTTCATTAATAGCCATTTATTGGCAACTTTTGATTTTTTTACAAAACTGGTCATTTTTTGGAACTTAGATTCTCTACTTTCGGTCCCAAATTGTTTCCCATTCACTCCTATTATAGCATTCACTTCTCCCATGCTTTCTTAGTCCCTCCAATGACGTTGGAGTTCTTTGAAAAAGCCAACTTGCTAGACGTGCTGTGGTCTGGAGTTAGCTTTGAATCCCTTAGATGTCTTTGCTTTGAACATCTCAGGTATGTTCTGGTCTCGTCTCTTCTCAAAAGAGCAGTTATGGGGATATAGGCTGAGAGTACAGAATTTTGTGGATGCCCACTGAGGTATGCATAAAGTTACTAGCATTCAAAAATCTTTATTTTGGACCAGTGGTACGTGAAAGATGAGAGAATTGTATCCAAGTTCACAGATAGGATTAGTGAATTTAAGTTTGTTGCAAAAGGGAAAGGTATAGTCTAGACCAGGTGGATGTGACTGTGGAGAAGACAGACATGGTTAGTGAGAGCAAGATTCATAGGTAGTTGGAAGGAATAAACCATGACATTTCTTTGGAAAGTATAATTATATGAGTATTTTAAGTTTGTGGTTTAGGAAGTAAATATAACTTTAGTTGTGCAATGCTACAGCAAAACCTTCCCATAGTCTTTCCAATTCTTTGCTTGTCACATCCTCCACCTGTGCCCTTTCTGCATCTCTCTCAAGCGCCTAATTTCCCCCTAGTTCTCATTTATCAAAAATTACTCTCAGGAAAGGGTTTGCAATTAATCTTTACTTAGGCCAGATAACTAAGAACAGATACCCTTCTGTGTTCATTTGCATTTTAATGAAGCTCCAAGTAGAGCGAAGTGTGAATGTTCAACTTCTTTTAACACAAAAATTTAATGAGTTGCTTTGATGAATTAACCCAATCTGGGGTGGAGGATTTCTTTCTCCCCTCTGCCAACTCTCATGCAGAATATAAATATTTCCCCTTACCTCTGCATAGTGTCTGAAAATCTCATCCTCCATATCATCAAGGAAATAGAGAATAATGCCTAATGGTGTGGGTCCTGATTTTGAGGGGCATTCAATAAAGGAAAGAGGAAATGGGGTTTTCATATGGAAAAGATGCAGAGGGTAATCCCGAGGACAAGAGAGTAGAAAAGAGAGAGTGGCAAATGAAATGTTGCCTGTAAACTTTTCTTAGAAGTTGTCTAAGAAGCACCTCTGCCCAGCCTCCAGCACACACCACCCAGCATGAGCCTCATGAGGAGCTGAGAGAAGATACACCAATAAAAGTTCCTTTCAGTCTGGATACAGTGGCTCACACCTGTAATTCCAACACTTTGGGAGGTCAAGGCAGGTGGATCACGAGGTCAGGAGTTCGAGACCAGCCAGACCAACATGGTCTCTACTAAAAATACAAAAATTCGCCATGCGTGGTGGCTCACTCCTGTAATCCCGGCTACTCAGGAGGCTGAGGCAGAAGAATCACTTGAACCCGGGAGGCGGAAGTTGCAGTGATCCGAGATCATGCCACTGCACTCCAGCCTGGGTGCCAGAGCCAGACTCCGTCTTAAAAAAAAAAAAAAGAAAAGTTCTTTCCTTTGGAAGACTTTACCAGTCAAGTATTCTGCCTTCGCAGAGGAACGCCCTCCCCTCCCATGGTCTCTGGGTCAAGATGTGCAGTGGCTCCTTTCGCACATGTCACCACTAGCTGAAAACCCAGCAAGACTGCTTTTTGTAGAGGAGCTCCTCTTTTGGTTGCTTTTCTACAATGTTCCAATGCCCGTAAGCCTAAGCAGCTATTAGATACCCAAAGGCATGGTGGGAGAACTCCATATCTGAATTGGGATAGGGCTGCACTGAACAAGCTTAAGATCTCTTAAGCTGCCACAGTGGTTAATGATGTCACTATTACACAAAGTTAACTGAAAAAATGAGACGTTAGCCAGTGTGGTGGTGTGCCTGCAGTCCCAGCTATTCAGGAGGCCGAGGCAGGAGGATCACTTGAGCCTAAGAGTTTGAGGCTGCAGTGAACTATGATCACATCACTACACTATAGCCCTACACTATAGCCTGGGCAACAGAGTGATACGCTGTCTCGAAAGAAAAGAGAGCAAGAGATACACTAAAGTAGAATTTTAAACATCTATCAGTGGTTGAGAAGAAATATTTTATATTCTTTTGACATGCTGAGTTTCACCTGACAGGGAAAAGGGATGGAGAAGTGTCAGGTGAATACAGACAGGAGAAAAAGAAAGAGAATGAAAACAGGTTCTAAGAGTACATGTCAGGCCGGGCGCGGTGGCTCAAGCCTGTAATCCCAGCATTTTGGGAGGCCGAGACGGGCGGATCACGAGGTCAGGAGATCGAGACTATCCTGGCTAACCCGGTGAAACCCCGTCTCTACTAAAAATTACAAAAAACTAGCCGGGCGAGGTGGCGGGCGCCTGTAGTCCCAGCTACTCCAGAGGCTGAGGCAGGAGAATGGCGTAAACCCGGGAGGCGGAGCATGCAGTGAGCTGAGATCTGGCCACTGCACTCCAGCCCGGGAGACAGAGCAAGACTCCGTCTCAAAAAAAAAAAAAAAAAAAGAGTACATGTCTGATTATACTTAAGACTGGATTTGAATGGCAAGATGTGCAAAAATGCAATTCTTGGCATATTGTATGAAAATTAAAATATAAATTATATCCTCTATTGAGCATATGTTGCAATCTTAGAAAGAAGGAAAAAAACCCAAGAGATTAGGAAAGGGTGGAGCTCAGTGAATTACAAAATATTTCAATACAGGACATTTTTAACACTGCCAATGAGGACATAAAATTGCAATATGGGAATGCCCCACCCACCCCAGGATCTCCACAAGGACTAGGATAGGAATGAAGGCAATACATGAAGAAAAACCCGTTCCCCTTGAGTATGATTTGAAACGATTGGAGAGAAATTCTTATGTGCGACATAGAACAAGCTTAAAGAAATGAAATATGTGGCAGTGTACTCGTTCATTCAATAATCAGTGCAAACTTTTACAGGATCAGTGAGCAGGATAGAGCCTAACTAGATCAATGGGAAATCTTTGGAAAAGTGAAATAATTATTTATTTATTTAGAGACAGAGTTTTGCTCTTGTTGCCCAGGCTAGAGTGCAATGGCACAATCTCGGCTCACTACAACCTCCACCTCCTGGGTTCAAGCAGTTTTCCTGCCTCAGCCTCCCAAGTTGCTGGGATTACAGGCATGCACCACCACGCCCAGCTAATTTTGTATTTTTAGTAGAGACGGGGTTTCTCCATGTTGGCCAGGCTGGTCTCAAACTCCTGACCTCCGGTGATCTGCCCACCTCAGCCTCCCAAAGTGCTGGGATTATAGGTGTGAGCCATCATGCCTGGCCTATTTAATTATTTTATATCGAAAAGCTTTGAGACAGTGAATATGAGCCTGTGTACAACACTGAATGGAGTAATGCACTGTCAAGTTTATGGGTAAACAGATGTCAGAAAGGTATCCAACGCTGATGTTGGACTTCCAATTGTTATGCAGTCTGACTGTTGCTAGTAATCTTAACCAAATGTTTCCAGCTCTCCAACTTCCAGCAAACGTGATAGCATTGTACTTGTGTCTATCTGTGGTTTGGTAGAACCATGTGATTATTTTTAGCTAATGAGATGTGAGCAAAAATTATATATATCGTCTTAGAGATGAGAATTTGATTGTTAATGCTTTGGAAGTCTTTCCTTCCAGCATGGAGGGAAACATTTGTGATGGCAGCTGCTCTTTCACCCTGATTCCTAATTGATCCCTGGATTTTATATAACATGAATGAACTATAAACCTTTGTTGTTTTAAGTTCGGGATTTTGGGGCCATTTACTACTGTTAGCGTAACAATCTATCCTGATTTATAGGAAGAAGTGAGCTAATATATTAAAACAAAGGGGTAAATTTAAAAGGTTAGCAGTTACCGGGCGCGGTGGCTCACGCCTGTAATCCCAGCACTTTGGGAGGCTGAGACGGGCAGATCACGAGGTCAGGAGATCGAGACCATCCTGGCTAACACGGTGAAACCCCGTATCTATTAAAAAAATACAAAAAACTAGCCGGGCGAGGTGGCGGGCGCCTGTAGTCCCAGCTACTCATGAGGCTGAGGCAGGAGAATGGCATGAACCCAGGAGGCGGAGCTTGCAGTGAGCCAAGATCCTGCCACTGCACTCCAGCCTGGGCGACAGAGTGAGACTCCGTTTCAAAAAATAAATAAATAAATAAAAATAAAAAAAGGGTTAGCAGTCTAAGGACATTCAGATGTAAAAATTAAGACAAGAAGGAGAAATATGAAGAGGAGGAAATAAAAATGAGGAAAAGAAGACAGTGATTAATGGATTTAATATTCTTCCTCTGCTGACCTCCCAAACTCCTAATAACACACAGCTCCTCAATCTATGATTTGCCCCTCCAAATTTATTGACCAGTACCCCGCCATATGCATTTATTCCAATCAGACTGCTTCCTATGCCTCTAAGTCTTGAAAACATGTCTTCTTTCCTTGCCTCTTGTCTTCTCTTACCAGTCAGGGAATCACAGAACTCAGTGTTAGGAACCAAGAGATCAGCTGGCTCAAATTCTACCTGTTGTGAATCACCGCTATGCTCCCCTTATTTATTTATTTATTATTTGAGAAGTGAGGTCTTGCTATGTTGCCCAGGCTGACCTCCAGCTTCTGTGCTCAAATGATTCTCCTGACTCAGCCTCCTGAGTAGCTGGAATTACAGGTGCACACCATCACTCCTTCGTAACCTGAAATCCTTAAAACTTTGGCTCATCTTTAAACTGAGGCCCACAGAGTAAGTCTTACTTCCATCTGCTTTCAGGAAAAAATTACTATGATCTATGAAGCCTAGAGCAAAGAATCAAGCATATATATATATATATGTATGTATATATATTTGAAAACAAATTAAAAATATGCTCACTTAAAATTTCCCTTTTAAATATTTTTACAAGATAGGTTCTGAAGCATTATGTTTAGAGTGATCCTATGTGATAAAAGGTACATCTTGAGCCTGGAAGTTCAAGGCCAGTCTGATATTGAGACCCTGTCTTTACAAAAAAATTTTTTTAATTAGCTGGGCATGGTGGTGTGTGCCTAACTACTCGGGAGGCTGAGGCAGGAAGATTGCTTGAGCTTGGGATGGCAAGCTACAGCGAGCTATGATGGCGTCACGGCACTCCAGCTTAGACAACAGAGTAAGACAGCAAGACTCTGTCTCTGTCTCTCAAAAACAAATGAAAAAAATTAAAAACAACAAATAAAGAAAAATATAAGTAAAAGGAAAGTCCAGAAAGATATACACACAAATGCCAAATATCTCTGCATGGTGGAGTTGTGCTTTCATGGTTGGGAGTTTTCTAATTTCTTCTTTTTTTTTTTGTATTAAATGAATTTTTGTTCAATAAATATATATCATTTGTATAATGAACATGCATCATTTATGTAATGAATAAGAAAAGTTATAATTCATATACATATATTTATTTTTTATTTTATTTTTGAGACATATATATACATATATTTAAAGGCCTTGCTAATTGACATAGCAATGAGACTGTTAAAGAATATTTACTTATTTATTTTTATTTTTTTAATTTAAGTTTTTTTTGTTTTTGAGCCTCGCTCTGTCACTCAGACTGGAATAAAAAAAATTAAAATTAAAAAACTAATAAAAAAAAAGAAAGCGAGAAGATGGTAATATAATTTTTTTTTTTTTTTTTTTTTTTGAGACAGAATTTTGCTCTTGTCACCCAGGCTGGAGTGCAATGGTGCGATCTCGGCTCATTGCAACCTCTGCCTCCTGGGTTCAAGGGATTCTCCTGCCTCTCCCTCTGGAGTAGCTGGGATTACAGGTGCCACTATCATGCTCAGCTAATTTTTGTATTTTTAGTAGAGACGGGATTTTGCCATGTTGGCCAGGCTGGTCTTGAACTCCTGACCTCAAGTGATCCACCCTCCTTGGCCTCCCAAGTGCTGGGATTACAAGCATGAGCCACTGCACCTGGCCTAAGATGGTAATATAGTTTTTAAAAAGAAACTTTTCGTTTCCATCATGTAGGCAGAGGCTATAGTGAGCCGAGATCATGCCACTGCACTCCAGCCTGGGTGACAGAGTAAGATTCTATCTCAAAGAAATAAAAAAATAAAAAATGAATAACATTGTAGGAACAGGAGTATTAAAATTTTTCAAGTTCCGAAGAAGCTGGAATATTGTGTTTTTAACCAAGTACATGGTTAAAAGGACCTATTGCCTTTCCAAAGAAAAACAGAATAGTCATTATAGGATAAAAGCCAAGTAATAATTCATAGATTTGTGCTAGGTTACATGGCATAGAAGGTTACTTTTTAAAAATTTTTTAAATTTAAGTTTTAATTTTTTGAGACATGGTCTCACTCTGTCATCTAAGCTAGAGTGTGATCATGGCTCATGGTAGTCTCAACCTCCCCAGGCTCATTTTTGTATTTTCTGTAATGATGGAGTTTTGCCATGTTGGCCAGGCTTGTCTTAAATTCCTGCAGTCAAGTAATCCTCCTGCCTCGGCCTCCGAAAGTGCTGAGATCACAAGCGTGATCACTGTGCCCAGCCAACTTTTGGATAACTCCAGTGTACTTGAGTTCTATATCTTAGCCTCGAAATAGATATTTAGTTTTTTGCAAATGTTTACTGAGGGCATTGTTTATGTTGAGCATTATGCTGTATATAGCAGGTAGGGATATAAAGATTAATAAAATATCATCTCAAAGAGTTCACACTTTCCTATTTGGAATATTCTCAAGTTGATTTGATTACTCACTTGGAAGTTTCGGAAAGGGGTTTAGTTCAATGTAATGCTATGTCCATTGTCATTCCACATCCTCTGGCACAGTGAAGGGAAAATGTACCAGGAAAATTTTTGATCTTAGGATCTTTGGAACTGATAACGCTGTCAAGAGTAGCTGCCATCAGAGCTAGTGGCTTTGCCATCAGACGCTGTCAAGAGTAGCTGCCATCAGAACTATATCTAATACTAAATATCAAGTATTAGATATAGTTAGGTAGGCCGAGTGCACCCTTCTTCAGAGAAATAATTTGTGTCATCGGAGACAGCCTGCCTTCAGAGGCAACTTCCTTTCTGCCTTGATGTCCTGCTCAATTGCTATGGGCAAGATCTTTGCATCTTCTTCTACTCATCATCCCTTCTTTTAGTACAACAGGTAGGATGAAGGGAAGGAGAGAAATCAAGCACATCTCCTAGATGTTTCACCTCTGTTACCAAGAAGCACAAGTGAGAGAAATCTAGGTTTCATTCTTGATTTCTCTCACCAATCTCGTCCAATCCACTTCCATGTCCTGTGGTCTCTACCTTCAAAAGCCAAATGGTGGCATAGATTGTCGGATGATTACCATCCAGTTCTCTTTTTACTGGGCAGTCACAGGCTCTATTTCCCTGCCCTTTGCCATTTTGTGCAGTCAAGTGGCTAGATTCTAGCTATTAGGATGTGAGTTAACATGAAGTATAACACTTTCTGTCCAGGCCCGTGAGGTGGTTGCTTATTTGCGATCTGATGCCTGAATTAGGACTTTTGAGACTTTGAGGAGAGTGGAACCAAAAGACAGAAAAAGTGTCATTTTCTGTGTGACTGGGTAGAGGGGATCACACCAATCAGGAACACCAAACAAAATTCTACTCTGTTAAGCCACTGGGATTGGGATTTACTTGTTACCCTAACTAAACAATACTACTGATTGGTCTGCCTCTTTCCATCTCTATGCTACCACCCCAGTCCACGACACCATAATCTCTTGCTTAGACTGTTCTAATAGCTTCTTATCTCCTTCCTTTCTCTCTTGCTACCTAGAAGTCATTCTCTGTAAAGCAACCTGGATGCTGTTTTAAAAGAAGAAATCAGACCTTGTAACTTCCCTGCTTAAAAACACCTCAAGTTTTCCTGTAGCACTAAAAATAACATCAATTTCTTGATCCTGGCTTCCAAGCTGCCTGCCATTTCCCATGCTCTGGGTCTTGTCTACTTCTTAAACCTCACCCATCCTGTCCTAACTTGAACATGCCAAGCTTGTTCCCACTATAGGGATTTTGCAATCACTGTTTCCTTTTTTTTGTAATAATCTTCCCTTCATCTTCTTTCTTGCACTCAATCTCAGCTTAATTACTACCTCCTCAGTGAGGCCCTTGTTACCCAATCTAAAGTAGCATTCAGTCACTTTTATTTTAGGACCCTATTTCTTTTTCGTTTCTTTTTTTTTTTTTTTTTGAGGCAGGGTCTCATTCTGTCACCCAAACTGGAGTGCAGTGGCACTACCTTGGCTCACTGCAAGCTCTGCATCCGGGTACAAATGATCCTCCTGCCTCAGCCTCCCAAATAGCTGAGACAACAGGCATGTGCCACCATACCTGGCTAATTAGGATCCTATTTTCTTAAATGTCAGGTTTTTTGAGGTATAATTTGTGTCCAGTAAGAGTTATCCTTTATAAGGTGTACCATTCTATGAATTCCGAAAAATACATTCAGTTGTGTAACTGTCACCGTCACAATTAGGATGTAGAGTATTTCCGTTACCCCAAAAAGTTCCCTTGATATCACTCTACTTTAGATCTCTGCATTGAATTTATCACCATCTAATATTCTTACTTTATGTATTAATTTATCTTTTCATTCATTTGTTTAATTGTTGTCTTCTACTAAAATATATGTCCATTTAAACAAAGATCTTATTTCTTCACTCACCTCTGAATCCACTGGTATGCTGTAGATTCTCAACAAACATTTTTGAAGGAAAAAAAGTGAGAAGGAAGAAAGGCAGGGAGGGAGGGTAGGGTCTCCATGACTTCACATGTCCAGGGGGGATATGTAATAAAACCTTTTCTAGAGTGCTTTTGAGGACCACAGGAGATGTTGGCTAAAAGCCCCTAGCATCATGCCTGGCATTCAGTAGTCTACAGTTCATGTAGTTATTATTGCCTTTGAAGTTAGTTTATCAGTCTTCCTTGGCCAGCTTAATGTTTTCAGTAAGACTGGTCTTCTTCTTATTCATTTTGCTGTTTTGTTCCATGATGCTGCCTTCTACTGGTCCAGGGCTTTTTTCTCACTAGTGAGACAACTTGACAACTTTTCAAGTCATACAGGTCACTGACCTCTCTCAGCAGCCTCCATACTAGCAGGAGAGAGAAGCTTTCAGGTTCCTTCTTGCTCTGGCCAATAATTACATGAATTTCTTTTACAAGACCCACAGTCCTGTATTAAGCAGTGAGATAAGGGATTCTCTATTGTCTCCTGATTCTCTATTGTCTCCTGTCTTTATAGCTCCAGTGACTCAGCAGACAAGCTCACTGATATGGTTCGACTGTGTTCTCACCCAAATCTCATCTTGAATTGTAGCTCCCATAATCCCCATGTGTTGTGGGAGGTAATTGAATCATGGGGGCAGTTGCCCCCATGCTGCTGTTCTCATGATAGTGAGTGAGTTCTCACGAGATCTGATGGTTTTATAAGGGGCATCCGTCCTCCTTCCCCCAGCACTCACTTCTCTCTCCTGCTGCCATGTGAGACATGCCTGTTTTGCCTTCCACCTTGATTGTAAGTTTCCTAAGGCCTCCCTAGCCATGGAGAACTGTGAGTCAATTAAACTTCTTTTCTTTATAAATTACCCAGTCTTGGGTATGTCTTCCTAGTAGCGTGAGAATGGACTAATACACTTACTCTGCTGTGAGATTCCTGAGTGCTCTCAACTCGATTTACTGTTCTTTCTAAGCCCCCTTTAGTGCGCAACCTTGACCTGAACCTCATAGGAGTCAGCACCCTTCATGTCAGCCCTGATACTCTTTCCAGAGAGCCCTTTGCCCACAGTTGATGCTCACTTAACTTCAGGTTGCAGTTTTCAGATTTCCTAAGGCATCCAAGTGAAAATGCTCTGTCATCATTCTCTACCCCCCATCTCAAGGGGACTTCTGAATGTCTGCATGCATGGGGGACCTTTGTTTTAGTTCTTCTTAGCCAGTTTAGCATACTGTGCAGCAATGTAAAGAATGAGAAGGAAGAATTCCAGTACTCATGGGGGGACATTTATTTAATCAGTATTATTTGAGTATTTTAAATGACAAGTAGTTACTGAGTAACTAAAATTAAATTAATCTAGAAATGTAAAAAAAGCCAAAACTGATTTGATCTGTTATCTAATTTGAGACCTGGGAGAAAGTTTCATGAGCCTCTTTCTGATACCCTCATCTTGCAGACATAAAAATGGATGCCCGCAGAAATTAAACTGGCTAGTCAAAGTCATATTTATCAGAATCTGGACTAAGACCTGGGTCTGCTAACTCCTGTTCACAAATCATTACTAAAGGCAACAGGCTATCTCCTGGAGAGGGAAAAAGGGGTGAAGGCCCAAATGAAAGCCTTTCTGGCTATTTAATACAATGTCACTGCACAGCCAAAGCTCAGAGATATTGATAGCCTAAGAATCAACCGGGGGAAACTGGCACGTAAATCACTGCTGTGGCACCCTTGAAAAAGAAGATAATATTGCATATATTCAGATGAAACAGTAGCTAATAGCGATAAATGCATTCTTTAAACAAAAAAATTATCTTTAAGCTGTGTTAGTGCCTTGATGAGATAGTCTTGCCAGGGCCAAAATGTTCCAAGTGAAGAGAAACACATTTATGGAGGTTCGGAAATGGAAACAGATGACTCCTTTGGAGAATAGCAAGTTCTTCAGTGTAGCTGGGGAAGAAGGGACATAGTAGGAGATGGAGAGAAGTGGTAGGAGATGTGACCTGAAGGAAGCACCAGCCAAGCCTTCTTTGCAAAACTAAGGAGTTTGAATTTTATCCTGAAAGCTAGGGACAACTTATAAGGGCCAAGAAACTTTCTAAAACATGTTTCTTTTCTTAATTACTTAAGCCTCAAGACTCTTTTCAGAGGTCCTCGCGTTCATGAACTTGTTTGACTCCTTGGACAGTTGAGTGTATTTTATTTATTTAAGAGCTTTAAGGGTTCCAATCTGTTTGGAAGGAAGATACTTTTTAACTTGATGGTTCTCTCTAGATAGATAGATAGATAGATAGATAGATAGATAGATAGATAACATATATTTGGTATACTTTGCCATCAGGTGCTATTGAGAAAAAAATGTAAACAAGAACCCACATAACTATTTTTTTTTTTTATTAAAGACAGGGTCTCACTCTGTATTTCTTCTCAGGCTGAAGTGCGGAGCGACACAATCACGGCTCACTGCAGCCTTGCCCTCCCAGGCTCTAATGATCCTCCCATCTCAGCCTCCAGAGTAGCTGGGACTACAGGTGTGTGCTACCATGCCCCGCTAATTTTTGTATTTTTTATAGAAACTGGGTTTTACCATGTTGCCCAGGCTGGTCTCAAACTCCTGGGCTCAAGTGATTTTCCTGCCTTAGCCTCCCCAAGTGCTGGGATTGTAGGCATAAACCACCACTCCCAGCCACATGTAATTAAAAATAATAATTATTTGTCCATGTTTGTTTCACTATCACCTAATGAATACCACTTAGATTTTTGGGTTTTTTTTCTTAGATGGAGTCTTGCTCTGTAGCCAGGCTGGAGTGTAGTGGCACGATCTCTGCTCACTGCAAGCTCCACCTCCCGGGTTCAAGCGATTCTCCTGCCTCAGCCTCCCGAGTAGCTGTGATTACAGGCACTCACCACAATGCCCGGCTAATTTTTATTTTGTATTTTTAGTAGAGATGAGGTTTCGCCATGTTGGCCAGGCTGGTCTCGAACTCCTGACCTCAAGTGATCTGCTGGCCTCGCCCTCCCAAAGTGCTGGGATTACAGGCGTGGGCCACTGCGCCTGGCCCTACCATTTAGATTTAAAAATCTCCTCCTTTGAAACAGATTGTAGCCCTTAAATTTCTCCTATAGAGAAAGATGATGAGTATGATAGAAATGTTGAGACAAGACTTACAGACCCACATTTTTCACATTTATCTAGGCTATCTAGGCAGATCCTAAAATCATGATGTTGAATATATTCTCATATGTTTATTATTTGTATTTCTAGAACTTTTTTTTTTCTTTGAGACAGGATCTCACTCTATCACCCAGGCTGGTGATAGATTACCCAGTGGTGTAATCATGGCTCACTGTAGCCTCGACATCCTGGGCTCAAGTGATCCTCCTGCCTTGGCCTCTCAAAGTACTGGGATTACAGGTGTGAGTCACTGTGCCTGGCGTGGAACTTCTTTTTTATGCTAGGCTGAATCACTGAAGCTGGTCACGTTTTTAAGTTGTTTTTTGTTTTTTTTTTTTAATTTTTAAATAAGACAGAGTCTCACTCTGTTGCCCAGGCTAGAGTGCAGTGGCACAATCTCAGCTCACTGCAACTTCTGCCTCCCGGGTTCAAGCAATTCAGCCTTCTGAGTAGCTGAGATTACAGGAATGCATACCACACTCAGCTGATTTTTGTATTTTTCGTTGAAATGGGGTTTTGCTATGTTGGCCAGGCTGATCTCCAACTCCTGACCTCGGGTGATCTGCCCACCTTGGCCTCTCAAAGTGTTGGGATTACAGGCGTGAGCCACTACTCCCGGCCTGCAGGTCAAGTTTTAAGGATTAGCAACAATGATGACTCAGACTAGGCTGAGACTATCTTTGCGCAAGAACAGGGACACTGATGCTCCAGGTATGTTTTTTTTGTTTTGTTTTGTTTTGAGACAGAGTCTCCCTCTGTTGCCCAGGCTGGAGTGCAATGGCACGATCTTGGCTCATTGCAAGCTCCGCCTCCCAGGTTCATGCCATTCTCCTGCCTCAGCCTCCCGAATAGCTGGGACTATAGGCACCTGCCACCACGTCCGGCTAATTTTTTGTATTTTTAGTAGAGATGGGTTTTCACCGTGTTAGCCAGGATGGTCTCGATCTCCTGACCTTGTGATCTGCCCGCCTCAGCCTCCCAAAGTGCTGGGATTACAGGGTGAGCCACTGTGCCTCGCCCCTAGGTATGTTCTTTTCCAGTGCATATCATATTTGTCATGAAAGCATACCTAGGGTTTGGTGAGCTCTGCTACCTTTAAGAAGGTAGAATCCTTCAGGTCAGAATATCCCAGAACTGTGGGTCTTTTATTCCTTTTTGGTTTGGGGATGGGGGAAATGAAGGTCAGAAATATTAGCAGCCTGGGCACGGTGGCTCACATCTGTAATTCCAACACTTTGGAAGGCTGAGGCAGGCAGATCACTTGAGGCCAGGAGTTTAAGATCAACCTAGGCAACATAGTGATACTCCATCCCTACAAAAAATACAAAAACATTAGCTGAGTATAGTGGCATGCACCTGTAGTCCCAGGCACTTGGGAGGCTGAGATGGGAGAACTGCTTGAGCCTAGGAGGTGGAGGCTACAGTGAATGGTGATTGCACCATTACACTCCAGCCTGGGCAATAGAGCAAGATCCCATCCCTTAAAAAATTTTTTTAAAATGTTAGCACTCACGACTTGAACTTATGATCACAAAAAGGATTTCCAGTGTCACAATAGTGTACTTTCACGGTTTATTTTTGCTTTGCCATTGGATGTACCCAGAGTTTCAGTGCTAAAGGCCTGCACCTTGCTTCTCATGCAATCTTTGCCTATTTTTTCATTAAATGTTGACATTTACTTTTTTTTAAAATTTTTTGAGATGGAGTTTCACTCTTGTTGCCCAGGCTGGAGTGCTGGAGTGCAATGGCCTGGTCTCGGCTCACTGCAACTTCCACCTCCCAGGTTCAAGCAATTCTTCTGCGTCAGCCTCCCAAGTAGGTGGGATTATACAGGCGCCCACCACCATGCCCGGCTACTTTTTGTAATTTTAGTAGAGATGAGGTTTCACCAAGTTGGTCAGACTGGTCTTGAACTCCTGACCTCAGGCAATCTGCTCACCTCGGCCTCCCAAAGTGCTGGGATTACAGGCATAAACCACCACGCCTGGTGACATTTGCCATTTCTAAGCATTCCATATAATGTCTATGTTTCCGTTCCTTCCACTGGAAAAAATCTATTATTATTCAAAATTCTGTTTCCTATTCCCTGATGAAACTCCTTTATCTTCCACAGGTAGAATAAATTTCTGTCAGATGTTTTTAAAAGAAATTTTTTTGTAGACATGGGGTCTTGGAGTCTTGCAATGTTGGCCAGGCTGGTCTCAAACTCTTAGCCTCAAGCAATCCTTCTACTTCAGCCTCCCAAAGTGTTGGGATTGCAGGCATGAGCCACCATACCTGACTTTATCTTATGCTATCTTAGGAAGAGTTCATTCTTATGATAACAATATTTTCTGAATCAAAAATGAGGTCAGGCATTGGCTTAGACAAGGATTTCATGACCAAAAGCCCAAAAGCAAATGCAATAAAAACAAAAATAAATAGCTAGGACCCAATTAACCTAAAGAGCATTTGCACAGCAAAAGGAACAGTTAGCAGATTAAACAGAAAACCCATAGAGTAGGAGAAAATCTTCTCAATCTACACATCTGACAAAGGACTAATACAGAATCTACAACGAACTCAAACAAATCAGTAAGAAAAAACAAACAATCCCATCAAAAAGTGGGCTAAGGACATGAATAGACAATTCTCAAAAGAAGATATACAAATGGCCAACAAACATATGAAAAAATACTCAACATCACTAATGATAAGGGAAGTACAAATCAAAACCACAATGTGATACCACCTTACCCCTTCAAGAATGGCCATAATCAAAAAATCAAAAAGCAGTAGATGTTTGCATGGATGCAGTGATCAGGGAACACTTTTACACTGCTGGTGGGAATGTAAACTAGTACAACCACTATAGAAAACAGTGTGGAGATCCCTTAAAGAACTAAAAGTAGAACTATGATTTGATCCAACAATCCCACTACTGGGTAACTACCCAGAGGAAAAGAAGTCATTATTCGAAAAAGATACTTGCACATGCATATTTATAGCAGAAAAATTCCCAATTGCAAAACTGTGGAACTAACCCAAATGCCCATCAGTCAAAGAGTGGATAAAAAAACTGTGGTATATATATATGATGGAATACTGCTCAGTCATAAAAAGGAATGAATTAACAGCATTTCCGGCAGGGTGCTGTGGCTTACGCCTGTAATCCCAGCACTTCGGGAGGCCAAGTCAGGCGGATCATGAGGTCAGGAGATCGAGACCATCCTGGCCAACGTGGTGAAACCCTGGCTCTACTAAAAATACAGAAAAAAAAAAAAAATTAGCTGGACGTGGTGGCATACGCCTGTAATCCTAGCTACTTGGGAGGCTGAGGCAGGAGAATCACTTGAACTGGGGAGTCAGAGGTTGCAGTGAACTGGGATCACACCACTGCACTCCGCCTGGCGACAGAGAGAGACTCTGTCTCAAAACAAACAAACAAACAACCACCACACACACACACAAACAAAAAAACAAACAAAAAACCCCCACAGCATTTCCAATGGCCTGGATGAGATGGGAGACTATTGTTCTAAGTGAAGTAACTCAGGAATGGAAAACCAAACATCATATGTTCTCACTGATATATGGGAACTAAGCTATGAGGATGCAAAGGCCTAAGAATGATACAATGGACTTTGGGGGCTTGGGGGGAAGAGTGGTAGGGGGCAAAGGATAAAATACAACATATATGGTGCAGTGTATGCTGCCCAGGTGATGGGTGCACCAAAATCTCACAAATCACCACTAAAGAATTTACTCATGTAACCAAATACCCCAATAACTATGGAAAAATAAAATAAAATGAAATAAAATAAAATAAAAATGAGGTCTGGGTTGGGCATGGTGGCGCACTCATGTAATCCCAATACTTTGGGAGGCTGAGGCAGGTGGATCACTTGTGCCTTGCACAAGGAGTGCAAGACCAGCCTTTGCAACATGGCAAAATCTCATCTTTAAAAGAAATACAAAAAATTATCTAGGCATGGTGGTGTATACCTGTAGTTCAAGCTACTTGGGAGGCTGAGGTGGGAGGATCACCTGAGCCTGGGAAGTTGAGGGTGCAGTGAGCCGTGACTTCACCACTGTGCTCCAACCTGGGCAATGGGAGTGAGACACTAGCTCAAAAAAAAAAAAAAAAAAATGAGATCAGGACATAACATTGACACATGGTAAGATTTGTTGAGTGCATAAACAAACGTATTCTTTGAAAACACTCCTGTTCTGGAAAAGCCATGCCACAAACATATTAGTTATTTCATTGAATGTATAGGTACGGCTTAAAAAATAGCACCTGCAACCTAAGGAGTTACCAATCAGCATCAGAATGGTACTTTGTAAGAACGATACAGCCTGGTACTAGGAAGAACACAGATTTGAATTCAGGTGAATTGCCTTTGTGACCTTAAGCATGTTACTTTCTCACTGAACTTCAGTTTACTTGTCTGTAAGATGTGGGTACACATGTGCTTTGCAGTGTTCCTCTGAGATTTAAGGGAGCTAATCTATGAAAAGGGCTTGCGATACCCGATACCCGATGCACAGTAAGCACTCAATGAAAACTCATTCCCTTGTGACTTTATAGTGCATTTCTCAAAGAAGTCCTCATCAAGTATTTAATTGGATTATCATAATACAGATAGTATTTTTAACTTTGGAGAATTAGTTATGAGTACACCACAACTGGTCTGGAATATTTCATTCGCAAGTTAGAATAAAACATAAATCCATTTTAAAAAAACGTTTTCCATTTCAGTCGTCATTATCCTTGTTTCTCTCCATCTCACCAAAAGAGCAATGTCAATGGCTGTGGAATTGCAAACCAGTTGGCAGCTGAATAACTTTCAGCATTCGCTCTGTCACACACATACACACACACAAGCATGTGCACATGCACACGGGTTGTCTGAGGAAACAGAAAAACATTACAGGACGTAGTGATGCATTTAGGATTTTCCAAGTGGAATTTCCTCTCTTCCTTTCCTTTCTTGGTTTTGTCCCTCCCAGCAGGTCAGAAAAAGGTGCACAGCAGGATGTGAAGATGCTCTGTGCTCTGAGCACGGGCCGGTTCCTTCTCTGTCAGGGAACTTCTCAAATGAGAAGAGATGGAAGAAGAGATTTTTGAGGGAGGAGAGAGAAAGTCATTTTATGGCCTGGCGCGGTGGCTCACACCTGTAATCCCAGCACTTTGGAAGGCCGAGGCGGGTGGATCACGAGGTCAGGAGATCGAGACCATCCTGGCTAACATGGTGAAACCCTGTCTCTACTAAAAATACAAAAAATTAGCTAGGCGTGGTGGTGGGCACCTGTAGTACCAGCTACTCGGGAGGCTGAGGCAGGGGAATGGTGTGAACCCAGGAGGCAGGGCTTGCAGTGAGAAGAGATTGCGCCACTGCAGTCCAGCCTGGGCAACAGAGCCAGACTCCGTCTCAAAAAAAAAAAAAAAAAGAAGTCACTTTACACCAGGGAAGAGGAAGAGAGGAGACTCAGAATGCAAGCAAAACATTGCTGCTTTTCTTCCCCTTCCTTAATACCAATTACTGCCAACAATCTGCTGCATTCACGTCTTGCTAGGTGTTTAAAAATCCATCCCAAATTTGCCTCATTTCTGTCACTCTTCTTGGTGTGCTTGTAGATGAACGGTTATAGAAGTTTATTTGTAAAAATGGTAAATATTACTTCTCTATTAAAATCTTTTCTCGAAAGAGTCAACACAACTAATTATTATGAAAATAAATATAATCATTGTACTGAAATACTTAATATAATTATATGTTGTGTGGCATCTCAGGCTACTTGCCCCGACTGTCTCACCCACCCCTTGCTAACCTGGCTGCCTTTTCCTGTGGGACAAATTCCTCCTTAGCTTCCTGAATATTTCTCTATGTCAGACTTATTTTATCTTATTTTTCCAGATTAGAGGTTTTTGGTGGTTGGGGGGAAGAAGTGCTACAGATACACATGGCTTCACTTTTCTCTACAACATGATTTTTAAAAGTAATGTTCATCTAACTAAAAAGCAAATGTTTTTCTCTTCATCATTGTCAACTGGTTTTCAAGTACTGACACTTTGTCTCTAGATACTATATCCCAACCCTCCAGCCGCATCAAAAGTCTCACTATAGGAGTATTGGGACTATAGCTGAAATTTTACTGTCAAGTGAACTTTTACTGCTTTTCCAAAGTTCTATCCAAATACCATCTCCTTTGTGACGTGTTCTTTGCTTCTCTTGAGCAATTAATCACTTGAATCATTTCCTTCTGTGTTCCCATAGCACAAAGGACGTATCTCTGCTATGCGTAGTATATCTTTTTGCATATCCGTCTCCCCAGCACTGGCTGCGATATGAATAAATGTTTTAAGCACTTTTATTTTTATTTTTGTTGACATGGAGCTTTGCTATGTTCCCCAAGCTGATCTCAAACTCCTGGTCTTAAGCGATCCTCCCATGTTGACCTCCCAAAGTGTTGGGATTACAGGCATGAGTCACCACACCAAGCCATACCAGTTTTAAGCACTTTTAATACATAAGGACAACTTGCCCTCTAGTTGAGTACCTTTTCTCCTTCACTCCAACAAACACTGGATAGCATGATTCTAAAAATCTTCGCTAACAACTTATATCGCTTTGATTACTTTTGAGATGAAACATTGAACAACATGATTTGTATAGTAAACGACTGTTTGTGTTTTAAACTAATCATATTTTGAGGTCAGTTCAATTCTGTTATTATTATGTGTCTCACCCACCTCAACCTATGACTCCTTCCTATTTGGCACTCTGGGGATTATGGTAGTGTACTTATCTTGCAAAATATTGCGCTGTGGTGATATGATTAAGTTATTTCATCAGAATATAGTATTAAAGCTATTATATGTTCCTGGAAAATTGTAGTGCTGAGCCAGTTCTTAATAGTTATTTCTGCCCAGTCACACTACTTCTGAATTACACATCACTACTAGTAAGTCCAATAAAAATTTATTCCAAGTGACGTGTTTGCTAATAAATCTGGAGAAAATTTGAAAATTCCCTGGGTGTCAGCAGAATAGTTTTTTTTTTTTAGTTGTTTTTTTGCTTTTTTCCTGAGACAGAGTTTTGCTCTTGTTACCCAGGCTGGAGTGCAATGGCGTGATCACAGCTCACTGCAACCTCCACCTCCTGGGTTCAAGCAATTCTCCTGCCTTATCCTCTCTAGTAGCTGGGATTACAGGTGCCCTCCACCATGCCCGGCTAATTTTTTGTATTTTTAGTAGAGACTAGGTTTCACCATGTTGGCCAGGCTACTCTCAGACTCCTGACCTCAGGTGATCTGCCCACCTTAGCTTCCCAAAGTGCTGGGATTACAGGCATGAACTACCACACCTGGCTGAAAATTGTTTTTTACACTAATAAAATTTTACAGTACATTTTACATATTGGAGTTGAAAATTCTTATTAGAGAAAGAGGAAAAGGATTTAGAAAATGATTAGGAAGTTTGTTAATGTTTGATTTCATGAGAATTTTAATAGTTTCCTGTTAATGAAAATAACAATGATGAAATAAACAATAACCAAGATATATTGGGTGTTTAAAAGGTGACAGACATTATTCTAAAGGCTTGACACTTTTTTTTTTTTTTTTGTGGGGGACGGAGTCTTGCTCTGTCCTCCAGGCTGGAGTGCAGTGGCGCGATCTTGGCTCACTGCAAGCTCCGCCTCCCGAGTTTACGCCATTCTCCTGCCTCAGCCTCCTGAGTAGCTGGGACTACAGGCACCCGCCACCACGACCGTCTAATTTTTTGTAATTTTAGTAGAGACGGGGTTTCACCGTGTTAGCCAGGATGGTCTTGATCTCCTGACCTCGTGATCCGCCCGCCTCGGCCTCCCACAGTGCTGGGATTACAGGCGTGAGCCACCGCGCCCGGCCAAGGCTTTACACATTTTAACAAATTTAGTCTTTATAACTATTTCTACCTTCTCCACCCTAGTTGGTTTCCCGGGAGGCTGAGATTTGTAGACAGCATCATCGGGGTCACTTGCCATTTGACCTTCAGGAGTGTATGGCTGATGGGAGGAACTGGCATGAGATTGGAGGAAGGAAAGAGGAGGGTCAGGTTGGGGTATGTGTTTCCTGACCTCCTTCCTGCCAGATAGAGGCAGTTGTTTGCATCCCTGCTAGAGCATGGAGCCCTTGTGGCCGCCTACATACAGCTACCATCTGGGTGCTGATAAATCATTTCTCCCTTCCTGCCTGGGAGTGGTAATGGTGTTCTGCCCAAATCTTTATAACCAGTGTCTTTATTAAGTAAGCCTCCTCTATTATCCTCCTGGAGTGCTCCATCTCTTTTCTGTCAGGATCCTGGCTGATATGCTTGATTGATAGTTTGGCGGAATGCAGAATACTCAGTTAGAAATAACCCCTCTCAGAATTTTAATGCCATTGCTTATTGCTTCTGACTTCCAGTGTTCTTGTTGAAAAGTCGATATTTCGATTCCTGAATTTCTGTCTCCCCAACCCTAAAATCTTGCAAAAATCTTTTTGTCTCTGGTGTTCTGAAATGCCACAAAGTTACATCTTTTTGAAACACTTTTTCCACCACTGTGTTGGACAATGAGTTCTTAAAATCTGAATGCATATGTCCCTGAGCACTGGGAATTTTTCATGATGATTTTGCTACTGATTTCCTCCTTTCTGTTTTCCAAGTTTTCTGTTTCTAGGATTCATACTTCTATATAATAGATGTTGAAACTTCTAGTTTCACCCTCTAGTTCTCCAGATCTTTTTGCTTTTCTTTTTACTTTTTGTCTTTTTTATTTACTTTCTGAGAGCTTTGCCTAACTTTATCTTCCAATGCTTCTATTGAGTTTTTCATTTCTGCCATCACTCTTTTTTTATTTCCAAGATCTGTTTTCTGCTCCTTGAATAAGCCATTTAAAAGTAGATATTTTTCTTTCATGAGTGTAATATAACCTTTTGACTATATAAGGATATTGGTTATGCTGGTTTTTGAAGTTTACTTCTTCCCTCTTAGACTCCAAGCTCCTTTTGTTCTTTTGTTTTCATCATCATTTTTTATATTAAATGTTCCTGCAATTCTGATAATCCATGAGTGTTTGCTCATATTTAAGAATTGGGAGTAAAATGATGAATGGTGTCCTGAGTGCATGAGTGAGTCTCGTTGACTATGACGTTCATTCTAGGGTGATCTGGCTGGGCTGTATTGTTGCAAAACGCTCAATGTCAGTATGTTTAGGTCTGAACCCTTGGACTGGTCCTGGCTGTCAGGTGGCAGGAGTGGTGTGGGGGATGAAGGCCGGGGTCTCATCATTCATTATGCAAATATTCACTTAATCATTCTGCTTTTAGTATATCACCTTTATTCTCCATTGTAACTGATTTTGCCCTGTCCAGAGACAATCTGTTTTACTGCCTTCAAGGAAGAAGACCCTCCAGTCTTCCATAGGGAAAGGAGAAGGGCGGGGGCCAAGCTGATCAGGGTTGGGGCAAGGATCTGGGAGTTATGATGATTCCGCAACAGACTTTCCACCAACCTTCACATTTTTTCGACTTTTCTAAGTATATGGCACTATCAATTCCTGAGCCTTTTTTCTTTTTCTCTATAATACAAACCAGTCACTGTTCCTAGAATGCCTCACTACTGGAATAGGATTTAACTAGCTTTTCTGCTAAGGTAGTTGCCCCTCTCACATATGCTTTCTAGCTTCCACAACCTTTATATTAGAGATTTTTTAAAAATATAACATTTTAGTGTCATTTTAGCAGGATTTTAGGATGGAGAGAATATTGATGCTTTTGTTAAATTGACCATCTTTACCTACTTAAAGCTGATTATAACTTCTCACAGCTGAAAAGAGTGATCAATAATAGCCTGTTTTTTGCCTTCTATATACTTTAAAGCACTAGCTTCCCCAATATTTGGCTGTTTGTTGATTGCTAATGAAACAAGACCACTTTATAATTTGTTGCAACTGGTAAGATATATTCTTCTTACATGGAAATGAGCAATCCTATGAAAAAAGCAAGGGTGACTCAAGAACTGTGCTCTGAGTACTGTTAGAGCACCGTGTTAACAACTTAATAATATGTCCCTATTAGGGCCAGGTAATTTTTGCCCTTGGCCACGGCCACCATGAAACCATGGAATTTTGTTTTAGCATCTTCTGTCTTTTGAAAAATCTCCCAATACATACGTTCTCAGGAGGAGGTAGTAGCCACCTTGACCTTAGCAGATTCAGGGGACATGTGACCTTGGATCGTCGTATTGGACATTCTCTCCTATGCTTTTTCTTTCAATGGATAGAAGGTCATGGGAACAGATGGAAGCCCTGTCTATCACAGAGGAAGAGACCTTGTTGTCCTGTTGGAGGACAGTCGCCGGGGTTTCTGTTGTTTGACTTGGTCACAGAGTCCTCCCTGAGATTATTCTCAGTTTTCAAGATTGTTCATCTGGCCACTCATTAATTTAGTCAGCCTTGATGACCTTCTAATAAATTTCTGTTTTACTTAAGATAGCAAGCCATGTTTCAGTTGCAAACAAGAGCCCTGACTAAAAACACTGCAACCACAGGAAAGAAATTTGCAAGTGCCACAGGTGGCTGGGAGGTTGGGATGGAAGGGAAACAAATCCAACAGGCCTTCAGTAAATAAATTTAAAATGCTTGCCCCTTTAGGAATGGATTGCCGGTATTCCCTGCCTATGAAAACAATGGCGGACTTTCACAATTTTTTTTCTTACAATCTAAGAGGATGTCAATGGTCCACTTCTGTGCCTCTGAAATCCCATGTTTGTTTTACCAGAGCCAAAGGGAATGACTCACTAATGAGGACCAGATTCGCCTGCATCTAAAATGCCAAGGGAGTTGTTTAGTAATATTTGGGAGCAATCCCTCCTAAATAGCACCAATCTAAAATAGTTCAATAAATTAAATGGGAAATTAAATTGATTTTTGGGCTACCAATATTATATCACTCTTACATACTCAGTTAAATCAAATGAGTTCAATTTGACTTATGGAATAATAGTAACAGTTACTCGATTGACAGCAATCTAATCTGACACACACACATACTTTAAAATATTATCAGTACCAAAGAAATAAATGAAACAATCCTATTGTAAAAATAATTTTAAAACAACACAGATATATTTAAAATAAAACCTGAAAAAACCTCTTTTCTAATCCTCACTCTCCGCAACCTACCCCCAATCTCATTCCCTCACCATAGATAACCTCTGTTAACAGTTAGATTTGTGTGTCCTTCCAGACTTGGCTGTTACTTTTTCTGTCTACATATCTATACACACATTTGTAGATGCCCTTTTTACATATTTTTAGTCTTAACCATGTTACTTTGAGGCATGCTTTTTTATTTATCCAATGTATTTTAGAGATCTTTTCGAATCAATATATGTAAGACTCCCTTCATTTTTTTTTTTTTTTTTTTTTTTTGAGACGGAGTCTCGTTCTGTCTCCCAGGCTGGAGTGCAGTGGCGCGATCTCGGCTCACTGCAAGCTCTTGCTTCCCGGGTACACGCCATTCTCCTGCCTCAGCCTCCCGAGTAGCTGGAACCACAGGCGTCCACCACTACGCCCAGCTAATTTTTTTTTTGTATTTTCAGTAGAGACGGGGTTTCGCCGTGTTAACCAGGATGGTCTCGATATCCTGACCTTGTGATCCGCCCGCCTTGGCCTCCCAAAGTGCTGGGATTACAGGCGTGAGCCACTGTGCCCAGCCAAGACTCCTTTCATTTTTTAAAAGACTATGCAGTATTATATAATATGGCTTAACCACAATTAACTAGGTGAATACCATATTTCTGAACTTAAGTTGTTTGCATTTTTTCTCTATTATAAACAATGCTAACATGGATATCCTGTGTTATATGTTAAATGCCTATATGCACGTAAGTATTTTGGTATAGTAAATTATTCCTAGAAGTAGAGTCCTAAGTTAAAGCTGTGCATGTTTAACATTTTGAAAGATCCTGCACCCCATCAAATAGTCTCCTGTGGTTTTAATTTGCATTTCTATGCTTACTAGAGAGTTTGTGCATCTTCCTTCATATCTTTGTTGTGAAATTATCTGCTCATACTATTTGTTGACTTACCTAGTAGATTGATTATGTCTTTCTTACTGTTTGGCTGAGTAGTATTTTCATAGTAAAACACTCACTTTTATTTTTTTGAGTCGGAGTCTCACACTGTCACCCAGACTGGAGTGCAATGGTATGATCTCGGTTCACTGCAACCTCTGCTTCCTGGGTTCAAGCGATTCTTTTGCCTCAGCCTCCCAAGTAGCTGGGATTACAGGTGACTGCCACCCCACCCATCTAACTTTTTGTATTTTTAGTAGAGATGGGGTTTCACTATGTTGACTGGGCTGGTCTCAAACTCCTGACCTTGTGATCCGCCCGCCTCAGCCTCCCAAAGTGCTAGGATTACAGGCATGAGCCACCGCGCCTGGCGTGCAGAAGTTTAAAAGCAAATGGCAATTTCACCTCCATTTTGCCCTAATTGCTTTATCTGAAGCAATATACTTAATGACTTGCTGAACTTTTTAAGTTGCTTGCCAAGAAGTATATCAATGCCACTCATGTGCATTAAACTGACTTATACTGTGTATCTCAAAAATAATTGAAAAGGACAAATAAATTACTGAAGTTATATTCTCTAGATAGCTCTTTTAAATTTTATATATATATATATTTTTAAGAGACACGGTCTCATTCGGTTGTCCAGGCCAGAGTACAGTGGCACAATCCTCCTACCTCAGCCTCCAAAAGTGCTAGGATTATGGGCATAAGCCACTGTGCACAGTCATTATTGACATTTTAATTAATTTAAAAATTAGGGTGTTTACAGACCTAGACAAGTTTATGCTAACATTGATATGGAAAGGCACAAGTTCTAAAATAGGTAGTGCAATCTTGAAAGAACAGAGAAACAAGAATCACTGTACCTGATATTAAGACATACTATGCAGTGATAGTAATGAAGACAACGTGTCCTTGCAGAGGGATAGACACAGATCAACAGAACATATTTTAAAATCCAGAAATAGATCCACAGAAATTTGCTCAACTAATTTTTGACACAGGTGAAATGTTTCAGAAGGAACAGACATTCAACAAATGATGCCGGAAAAATTAGGCATCCATAAGCAAAATAACGAGTCAAGACCTAAACCTCATACCTTATTCAAACATTAACTCAAAATGGATTATGAACTCAAAGGTAAAATGTAAAATTATAGAAGTTAGGGAAAAAAGAAGAAAATATTAAGGATCTATGACTAGGCAAAGAGTGCTTAGATTATATCAAAAACACTATTCATAAAGGGAAAAAATTAATTAATTGGACCTCATCAAAAGTTTTAAAACCTTTGCTCTCTGAAAGATCCTGTTAACAGGATGAAAAGACAAGCTACAAACTAGGAAAAAGCTCTGAAATCTATATATTTAACAAAGGACTAGTATCTGGAATACATAAAGAATACTCAAAATGCAACAGCAAAATAACAAACAATCCAATCAGAAAATGGGCAAAACCCATAGACTATATACCTCACTAAAGAGGCGTACAGATAGCAAATGAAGAGATATTCAACATCATCAGCCATTAGAGAAATGCAAAATAAAAATAATGATGAGATATCACTATCAGAAGGGCTAAAATTAAAAATAATGACAACAAATGCAGACGAGAATGTGGATAAACTGAATCACCCCTATATTGCTGGAGGGAGTATCAAATGGTTTAGTCAATTCTAAAAAAACAGTTTGGCAGTTTCCTAAACTAAAGAGGCAAAAGAATTTCTTAGAATGGGAGAAAAAACTTACAAACCATGTATCTGATAAGTGTCCAGTATCCAGAATATATAAAGGACTCATAATAATGAACAATTGGCACAGGATCTGAATAAACATTTCTACAAAGAAGATATTCAATTGGTCATTGAGTGTGTGAAAAGATACTTACCACCACTGGTCATCAGGGAAATGCAAATCGAAGGTAGTTCATGCCCAGTAGGATTGATAGAATCAAAAATCAGATAATAACAAGTGCTGGTAAGAATATGGAGAAGTTGGAACCTTCATCCACTGCTGATGAGAATGTCAAATGGTGAAGTCACTCTGAAAAACAGTGTGACAGGGATCCTTGTGGTGAAGTGTTACCATTGAGGAAACTGGGTAAAGGGCACATAGGAACTCTGAACAATTTCCTTCAACTGAATGTGAATCTATAATTATTTCAATATTTAAAAGTTTAATTTAAGAACAAAAAACAACAGGCCCAAAGAGTCTGAGGAATTTTAATACCAAACAGAAAAATCAACCATTAAAAAATTACGATAGATATCTTCAAGTCAACTCTATATTCAAAAGTGTTCCTTCTTAGAAAGGAAACACCCTTTTAAACACCCTTGGCTTTTTAAAATTTAATTTTTATACTTATCAGAGTTTAAAATGTCAGATAGTTCTAGAAGACTGAAAATATGGTAACTTGCTAGACTTCTCAACTGCTGCCTCTTAGTTCCCGCTTTCAGAGTCAATACTTTTAAATTATTTCAGAAGTTTCTTCAGGTATTTGCCTCTGTTTTTCTATAACAGTATTCTTATAGTGCTATTTCTTATTTTTTCATTTTAGACGCTATTCATTCATTTTCTACTATTTCGTATATCATAAAAGATGAGGATTTAGCTCTCTTATCTTCTGCCTACCATCTCTATACTTTCCTACTCCCATCCTCCCAATATGATTCTACCAGAAAAGTAAAGAATATTAAGTGCTTATATTATTATGACTATGCAAATATTATTCTTAGCTGAGTGTACTATGATTAAATATTCATTCTTGCCCAAGTTTTGTTTTTCTCTGGAAGTGATAGTTGCCTTTTCCCTCCCATTTACTTAGCTTTCTATGTACCTGTTCCTAATTCAACTCCAAACTGTTTACAGAATTATAAAACTACATTCAATATTTGAAAACATATGAATTAAACTGTCAGTGCAAATTTTCTTGTTGACATTCATACCAAAGCCCTCTATCCCTTTTTTCTAATTTGAATCGTTTCTCTCAAGACCTCCCGGGAATTGTCTCTGTCTTCCTCTCCTTTTGAAGACTGTTTACCGAATCTTAAGTATTTTGTTTTCTCAATTTGTCTCATTTTAGTGGAGTACATTCACCAGTAGCTTCCAGAGTAAAGGGATATAGGAGGTTAAATTTTAAGAACTCACCTCTTGCAGCTGGGCGCAGTGGCTCATGCCTGTAATCCCAGCACTTTGGGAGGCAGAGGCGGGCGGATCACCTGAGGTCAGGAGTTCGAGATCAGCCTGGGCAACATGGTGAAAACCTGTTTCTACTAAAAATACAAAATTAGCCAGGCGTGGTGGCACATGCCTATAATCCCAGCTACTCAGGAGGCTGAGGCAGGAGAATCACTTGAACTTGGGAGGTGGAGGATGCGGTAAGCTGAGATCGTGCCATTGCACTCCAGCCTGGGCAAGAAGAGTAAATCTCTGTCTCACCAAAAAAAAAAAAAAAAAAAAAAAAAAAAAAGAACTCACCTCTTGCAATGTCTTTATTCACACTTGATTGGTAGTTTGAATGAGAATATGCTTCTATGTTGTTGATCATTTTTCCTTAAAACTGTAAAAGCATTATTGCAACATCTAATTTCGTTGAAAAGACTGTTGTCTTTATGGTCTGTAATATTTTGTATGTGCCCTATTTTTTTGTCTCTTTCTCTGGAAGCTTCTTGGATCCTCCCCTTCCTTCCTTTTCCTTCCTTCCTTCCTTCCTTCCTTCCTTCCTTCCTTCCTTCCTTC
>NC_045444.1:37006350-37035261 GCF_002776525.5 Piliocolobus tephrosceles | reverse complement strand
TTCCTTCCTTCCTTCCTTCCTTCCTTCCTTCCTTCCTTCCTTCCTTCCTTCCTTCCTTCCTTCTTTTTCTTCTTTTTTTGAGACAAGGTCTCACTCTGTGGCCCAGGTTGGAGTGCAGTGGCCGATCACAACTCACTGCAGCCTTAGCCTCCTGGGCTCAAGCAATCCTCCCACTCAGTCTCCTGAGTAGCTGAGACTTCAGGCGCATACCACCATGTCTGGCTAATTTTTGTATTTTTTGTAGAGACGGGTTTTTGCCGTGTTGCCCAGGCTTGTCTCGAACTCCTGGCCTCAAGGGATCCACCTGCCTCGGCCTCCCAAACTGCTGGAATTACAGACATGAGCCACTGCACCTGGCCCATTGATCAATACTTTCAGCCTCCAGTTTAATCGTTTCTTGTTCTTTTGTTCTTAAATGCTATATATATTCTCTTATCCTTGTGAGAATATTAATTATAAGTTTTTAAAACATATTCATCTGTTCCTTGCATTATTGTGCACCCACATAATTGTTTATCTCCCTCTTCCAAGCAAGAAGCTTTTATCAAATGTTGGATAATCTTTGACAACTGGAAGCTCTGTATATATGAGGTCTGACAAGTAGGAGTTTATAGCAGAGTGATTGTTCAGGAATCTGTTTTTTCTTTTTTTTTTTTTTTTTTCTGGGCAGTAGCTGTTGGTCTTCTTTTCTGGGGCTGGTCACTGTCTCCAGAAATGAATCCTCCACTTTCATCTTAGGATGGTAGTGATGGAGTGATCTGGGTGCTGAGGTTGATAAATCTCATTGTTCAGAATGCAGACTTGTACTTGATCTCTGTGTTGCCAGTAAGTTACCTCAATCATGCCTCCATACCTGCTATCCTTGAGTCTAGAGATTTTTCTGGTTTAACCTCCCCTGAAAATAATGTCAAGCCTTCTGCAGAAGAAGGAGGGTCACTTACCTTGCTGTGCAGGTGATGATGAGATGTATTGGTTGAACTGCTTTTATGCAAGCCATCAACCAGTCCTCCCGATTTTAGCCTCATCTGCTTCCCATATTCAGAGACAACTTGCGGCTCTAATTTCTGGGCCTTTGAAGGACTTGGCAGCCAAATCTACATGCTTCTTGGCATCACCCATCCTCACCCCTACTGCAATCACTTAGTTTCAGCTTCCTCTAGTCTGCTAAATCAGTTATCATAAGTCTGTTTTGTTGACATCTCTTTCTATTCTCTCTGTGTCTATTAATTTTTGAAGTTTTCTTTTTCTCTTTTTTTTGAGACAGTCCCATCTGTTGCCATACTGGAGTGCAGTGGTGTGATCTTGGCTCACTGCAACCTCCACCTCCTAGGTTCAAGCGATTCTCCTGTCTCAGCCTCCCAAATAGCTGAGATTACAGGCACCTGCCACCACGCCCAGCTAATTTTTGTATTTTTAGTAGAGATGGGGTTTTCCCATATTGGCCAGGCTGGTCTCGAGCTCCTGACCTCAGGTGATCCACATGCCTCAGCCTCCCAAAGTGCTGGGATTCCAGGTATGAGCCACCGTACCTGGCCTAATTTTTGAACTTTTCTGTTTTTCTTTCTTTCTTTAGTTTTTTGTTTTTTGTTTTTTTAAATTAATACAGGGTCTTGCTCTGTTGCTCAGGCTGGAGTACAATGGTGTGATCATAGTTCACATAGTTCACTGCAGGCTTGAACTCCTGGGCTCAAGTGATCCTTCTACCTCAGCCTCCTAAGTAGCTGGAACCATGCCCTGCTAATTAATTAATTATTATTATTTTTTGTAGAGACAGGGTCTCACAGTGATGCCCAGGTTGGTCTTGAACTCCTGGCCTCAAGTTATCCTCCTGCCGCAGCCCACCAAAATATTGGGATAACAGGCATGAACCACTGCACCTGGCCTTCATTTTATATTTCTGTATCAATATTTTGGTGAGATTTTGGGTGGCAGTGAGGGTTAACAGGTGTTTTGCTTTGCCGTATTTGAATGGCAGTCTACATTTTTTTTTTTTTTTTTTAAGACAGGGTTTCACTCTGTTGCCCAGACTGGAGTGCAGTGGTGTGATCTATGCTCACTGTAACTTCTGCCTCACGGGATCAAGTGATCCCCCCTACCTAAGCTTCCCTAGTAGCTAGGACTGCAGGCACACGCCACCATGCCTGGCTAATTTTTGTATTATGTTGTAGAGATGGAGTTTTGCCATGTTTCCCAGGCTGGTCTTCAATTCCTGGGCTCGAGTGGTCCGCCTACCTCTGCCTCTCAAAGTGCTGAGATTACAGGCTTGAGCCATCACACCTGACCTGCAAACTTCTTCGTTTCTAATATAAACGGTGGTTGCTTCCAAAGGATAAGTCTTATGGAGTATCTGCATACTCAGGGAGTAAGAAAATAATGCCAGCACTGTCCACTGTATGTTCTATTCTTCTTTAGTAGGAATTTTCACATGGGCCTAAGACTGCCTTTTTAAGGACCATATCTCTGCTTACGAGGCTTGCCAAGTGGTAGATTTCTCAGCCAAATCTAGATGTTTCTATGGGATTAATTTCTTTCTTTCTTTCTTTTTTTTAAATTTTACTTTAAGTTCCAGGATACATGTGCAGAATGTGCCAGTTTTTTATATAGGTATACATGTGCCATGGTGGTTTGCTGCACCTATCAACTTGTCATCTAGGTTTTAAACCCTGCATGCATTAGGTATATGTGACTAATTTATTGCCAGTTCTGTGATCTGGAATATAAAGCAACAAGACAGAAAACAATCTTGAATAGCAATCCCAGAGATAACACTACAGAGCAAGATAGAATAATCTGGATTCTTGACACTGTGAAACTGCCACTCCCTTATGCTTGGAATGCTGTGTAAGAGAGACATTAGCTATAACTTCTATTCTGTATAACCCTCTCCTATTGCTTTTTATTTGTTCATTTTGTTTTTCTTCCACCAAGTAAATATTTAAATTAATAAACAATATTTTATGTTGAGGAAGTCAAGAATTATGACGCGGTAAAGCGATAAAGAGGAAGGATGAAAAAGAAAGAAAGAAAAGAAAAATGGTTAAGAAAAAATAATTAAGAATTTTAAGAATAAAACAAAAAACATTATTCCTTTAAGATTTAGAGAATAAAAAATTCTCATCCTGTTTTGGCATGTTTTCTACAAAGAGCTTCTGTGTACCATGTAATTTGATTTTTTTTTTTAATAAGAAAAGGTTGGAGAAAAATAGCATCATGTAATACTTGGTAGTTGACTGATCTTAGGTTTATTTTATTATTAGTGAAAAATGGGATGCCTTTCTTCCATTTCTATATTTTAGTCAGACATTATATCATGCAAACTGATTCAATTTTTAATAGTTGTTTCCTGGTGATTCAGTGTCTTTCTCATTTTTCACCATGTCTAGATTCTTGTATTGGAAAAAGATGATATTAGACTGATATGTTTTATTTAACATTGACCAAAAAAGTTCAGAATGTTGATATTACTTTTATTTTTAAAAAATAAAACTCTTTAAATATTTATTTTTATTTATTATTATATTTATGGGCATATAGTTTACATACAATAAAATGCACAAATATTACATGTTCAGTTCAATGAATTTAGACAAAACAAGACAGAATACTTACAGCATCTAAGAACTTTTCCTCATGCTCCTTCCCAGGCAATATTCTTTGCTATGGTTTGAATGTTTACTCCCTCCAAAACTCATGTTGAAATGTACTTGCCCAGCTGGGTGCGGTGGCTCACGCCTGTAATCCCAGTACTTTGGGAGGCTGAGGCGGGCGGATCACAAGGTCAGGATTTTGAGACCAGCCTGGCCAATGTAGTGAAACCCCATCTCTACTAAAAATACAAAAAATTAGCCGGGCGTGGTGGCCCGTGTCTGTAATCATAGCTACTCAGGAGGCTGAGGCCCAAGAATCACATGAATCCGGGAGGTAGAGATTGCAGTGAGTGGAGATGGCGCCACTGCACACCAGCCCAGGCGACAGTGTGAGACTCTGTCTCAAACAAACAAACAAACAAACAAACAAACAAACAAACAAACAAAAGTACCTGCCCTTGTAACAGTATTAAGAGCAGGACCTTTAAGAGGTGATTAAGACACGAATGGGTTGATGCTGTCATGCTCTCTGTCCCTCTCTTGCCCTTTTGCTCTTCTGCCATGTGATGATGCAGTAAGAAGGTCCTTGCCAGATGTTGGCACCTTGATATTGGACTTCTGAGCCTCCAGAACTGTGAGCCAAAGATTCTGTTCGTTATAAATTACTCAGTCTGTGGTATTCTATTACAGCAGTACAAACCAATGAAGACATCTTTCAAACCCTCAGAGTTAAGCAATGTTCCAATTTCTGTCACTGCAGATTAATTTTGCCTGTTTTGGGAACTCATATTTTGCTCAACATGATTGAGTACAATTTTTTGAGGTTAATCTATGTTGCTGTGGGTATTGGTGGCTTAAAAAAAAAAAAACTGATTCCGTTGTATAAAAGTATTACACTTTTAAAATCCATTTTCTTGCTGACAGATGCAGTAGGCAGCCTCTTTCACGGCTTCCAGTGATCCTCACCTCCTGGTATTCACACCCTTGTGTAATCTCCTCCCTTTAAGGATGGGTTCAACCTAGTGACTCTCTTTTAATAAACAGAATATGGCAAATGCCATGGCATGTCACTTCCAAGATTTGGATATAAAATATTTGACTTCCATGTCTCTTGTTCTCTGTAGTTCTTCTTGCCTGCTTGTTGTGATGAAGCAAGCTGTCATGGGGTCCACATGGCAAGGAGCTGAAGAAGACCTCCAGCCAACAGTCAGTGAAGAACTCAGGCCATCTTTCTAACAGTCTGTGAAAAATTGAATTTTTCCAACAGCATGTAAGTAGACTTGGAGTAAATCCTTCTCCACGCAGAGCCTTGAGATGATCTGGAAATCCAGTCAGCACCTTTGTTGGAACCTTATGAGAGAAGATACTGCTGTCTGAGATTTTTGACCCGCAGAAACTGAGATAATAAATGTTTCCATTTACTTTTTGGGTAATTTGTGATGAAGCAGTGGATAGCTGTTACAACAGATATTTGGTTTTTTTAATTTTTTTTTTTCGTGATGGAGTCTCACCCTGTCACCCAGTCTGGAGTGCAGTGGTACGATCTTGGCTCACTGCAGCCTCCACCTCCCAGGTTCAAGTGATTCTCCTGCCTCAGCCTCCCGAGTAGCTGGGACTACAGGCACACGCCACCACACCCAGCTGATTTTTGTATTTTTAGTAGAGATGGGGTTTCACCATATTGGGCAGGCTGGTCTTGAACTCCTGACCTGGTCATCCACCCACCTTATCCTCCCAAAGTGCTGGTATTACAGGCTTGAGCCACCACATCCGGCCTGTTTTCAAATTCTGGTCAGTGTCCTATTTCATTATTTATTTTCTATTTGTTCTTTGTTTCTCTGTTTCAGTTTTCTTGCTTCTTTTGGGTAATATATATTAATTAAAAATATGCCATTCTATCTCATCTATTGACATTTTTAGCTACGCCTATTTAGTTATTTTTTAGTGGGTATTCTAGAGATTACAATATTGATCTTTAACTTATTACTAACTACAAATAATGTTTTACTATTAAATAAATAATGTAAGCCTCTTATAACTATATAACTCCATTTACTCTGGTCTTTTGTGTTCTTATGCCGTATATGCTACTTCTATAATATGTTGTTATTCTTTTTGCATTAAAAATATTTTACCTATACTTAAATATATTTGAAGCCAAAAGAATAGCAATGTATTGTGGGATATACATATAATTTATACCAAAAATAATGACAATGTATATAATTTAAAGTGGCATTTTACATTTACCTAGATATTCAGTAGGTGCATTTCATCATCAGAATATTTAGTATAAGATCTAATAATAAGACCTTATTTTGAAAGAAGAATAAGACCCCTAGAATTCATTACCTCCAAAGAATAAATGACACCACAATATAGTAGTTACTTGGATTTCAGAGTTTGTAATCCCAGCTATGCCACTTACTGATTATACAACATGGGGCAAGGTACTCACTATCCCTTACTTTCCTACCTGTGAGATGAAGATAAAATTTACTTTAATCATGGTTTTCAGGAGCAAATGAGATAATCATTGTCAAGTCCTTGGTGTATTTTCTGGCATATAGTTATTCACGTCAACCATAGCTACCATCATTGTTATTGCTGCTGTTACTGTTGTGATTATTGTTGCTATTATAATTAGCATTATTACTATTTGTATTAGTAGTGGTGGTGGTGGTGCCTGATTCTCTTCTTTCGTTATTTCTCTCTCTGTTCATTATTTCTTTTCTTTCTTTCTTTCTTTCTTTTTTTTTCGCGTTGGAGTTTTGGTCTTGTTGCCTAGGCTGGAGTGCAGGGGCGCGATCTCGGCTCACCACAACCTCCGCCTCCCGGGTTCAAGCGATTCTCCTGCCTCAGTCTCCTGAGTAGCTGGGATTACATGCATGCGCCCCCACAACTGGCTAATTTTGTATTTTCAGTAGAGATGGGGTTTTGCCATGTTGGTCAGGCTGGTCTTGAACTCCTGACCTCAGGTGATCCGCCCACCTTGGCCTCCCAAAGTGCTGGGATTACAGGCATGAGCCACCGCACCTGGCCTCTGTTAGTTATTTCTTAGTCTTCTTTTAGGGTTCTTCTATCTCTATTTACTCAATAATATTCATATTCTCTGGGATTGAGTTCATGAGTCACTTTTCTTGCGCTTCTACGTAGTCTCACTGATTTTGTTTTACCCCCACGAGAATCAGGGAGATGGAGACTCTAATTGTTTAAGTTCTTTTGCAGAGTATTAACTGACACTTGTATACAACCTTTTTTTTTTTTTTTTTTTTATCAAGTTTTGGACTCATAATCCAAGTCTGTTAGGCATATCCACTTGGCTATCCAGCAGATGCCACAAATTCAGTATTTGCTAAATAGAACTTATCTTTCTCTTTCCAAGCCTGCTTCTCTGCTCACGTCCACACAGTAGTAAGAGTATCAGTAACATCATATGTCCACACTAAAAACTGGGAGTAACCTTGGACTTTTTTTTTTTTCTCATTTATCCATTCATTAATCACAAACCTGGATTCGTTGTACTGGAAGATACAACTCTGACAAGATGTCAATCCTATGTCCTCACAGAACTCATAGCCTGACAAGCTCCAATTGATTACTAAGTCCTACTAATTCTGCTCCCTAAGTATTTCTGGAATTTACCCTTTCTTCTTTGTTTCCTTAGCCCTTACCTTAATTCAGTTGTCATCATCTGATGATTCTGTATTTATTTTCCCCCTAGCTCATTTATCACGCTACAAGAATGATTTTTAAAAAAAATTTTATTTCCATCAGTTTTTGGGGAACAGGTGGTATTTGGTTACATGAGTAAGTTCTTTAGTGGTGATTTGTGAGATTTTGGTGCACCCATCACCTGAGCAGTATATACTGAACCCAGTTTGTAGTCTTTTATCCCTCACCCCTTCCCACCCCTTCCACTTGATTTCCCAAAGTCCATTGTGTCATTCTTATGCCTTACATCCTCATAGTTTAGCTCCCACTTATGAGCAAGAACATGTGGTGTTTGGTTTGCCATTCCTGAGTTACTTCATTTAGAATAATAGTCTCCAATCCCATCCAGATTGCTGCAAACGCCATTAACTCATTCCTTTTTACAGCTGAGTAGTATTCTATTATATATATACACCACAGTTTTTTTATCCACTCATTGATTTATGGGCATATGGGTTGGTTAAATATTTTTGCAATTGCAAATTTTGCTGCTATAAACATGTGTGTGTAAGTATCTTTTTTGTATATTGACTTCTTTTCCTCTGGGTAGATACCCAGTATTGGGATTGCTGGGTCAAATTGTAGTTCTACGTTTAGTTCTTTAAAGAATCTCCACACTGTTTTCCATAATGCTTGCACTAGTTTACATTTCCACCAGCAGTGTGAAACTGTTCCCTTTTTACCACATTCATGCCAACATCTATTTTTTTTATTTTTAAATTATGGCCATTTTTTCAGGAGCAAGGTGGTATTGCATGGTGGTTTTGATTTGCATTTCCCTGATCATTAGTGATGTTGAGCATTGTTTCATATGTTTATTGGCCATTTGTCTATCTTCTTTTGAGAATTGTCTATTCATGTCCTTTTTGATGGGATTTTTTTTTCTTGCTAATTTGTTTGAGTTATTTGTAGATTCTGGATATTAGTCCTTTGTCAGATGTATCATGATTGAGAAGATTTTTCTCACTCTGTGGGTTGTCTGTTTACTCTTATGACTATTCCTTTTGCCACGTAAAAGCTCTTTAGTTTAATTAGGTCCTAGCTATTTATCTTTGTTTTTACTGCATTTGCTTTTGCTTTCTTGGTCACGAAATCCTTGCCTAAGCCAACGTCTAGAAGGGTTTTTCCAATGTTATCTTCTAGAATTTTTTTTTTTTTTTTTGAGACAGTCTCTCTCTGTTGCCCAGGCTGGAGTGGTGGCACGATCTCAGCTCACCACAACCTCCACCTCCTGGGTTCAAGCGATTCTCCTGCCTCAGCCTCCCAAGTAACTGAGACTACAGACACAAGCCACCATGCCTGCCTAATTTTTGTATTTTTAGTAGAGACGTTTCACTATGTTGGCCAGGCTGGTCTCAAACTCCTGACTTCGTGATCTACCTGCCTTGGCCTCCCAAAGTGCTGGGATTATAGGCGTAAGCCACCATACCCCGCCCAAGAATTTTTATAGTTTTAGGTCTTAGATTAAGTCTTTGATCCAGCCGGGCGCGGTGGCTCAAGCCTGTAATCCTAGCACTTTGGGAGGCCGAGACGGGCGGATCACAAGGTCAGGAGATCGAGACCACCCTGGCTAATACGGTGAAACCCCGTCTCTACTAAAGAATACAAAAAACTAGCCGGGCGAGGTGGTGGGCGCCTGTAGTCCCAGCTACTCGGAGGCTGAGGCAGGAGAATGGTGTAAACCTGGGAGGCGGAGCAGAGCTTGCAGTGAGCTGAGATCCGGCCACTGCACTCCAGCCTGGGCGACAGAACCAGACTCCGTCTCAAAAAAAAAAAAAGCCTCCGAGAAACAAGGACAACAGAAAGTCTTTGATCCATCTTGAGTTGATTTTTGTATAAGGTGAGCCATGAGGATCCAGTTTCATTCTCCTACATGTGGCTTGCCAATTACCCCAGCACCATTTATTGAATAGGGTGTCCTTTCCCCCACTTTATGTTTTGTTTGCTTTGTTGAAGATCAGTTTGCTGTAAGTATTTGGGTTTATTTCTGGGTTCTCTATTCTGTTTCATTGTTCTATGTACCTATTTTTATACCAGTACCATGCTGTTTTGGTGACTATGACCTTATACTATAGTTTGAAGTCAGGTAATATGATGCCTCCACATTTGTTCTTTTTGCTTAGTCTTGTTTTGGCTATGCAGGTGCTTTTTTGCTTTCATATGAATTTTAGGATTGTTTTTGTGAAGAATGATGGTGATATTTTGATGGGAATTGCACTGAATTTGTATGTAGATTGCTTTTGGCAGTGTGGTTATTTTCAGAATATTGATTCTATCCATCCATGAGCATGCGATGTGTTTCCATTTGTTTGTGTTGTCTGTGATTTATTTCAGCACTGTTTTGTAGTTTTCCTTGCAGAGGTCTTTCACCTCTTTGGTTAGGTATATTCCTAAGTATTTTGATTTTTTGTAACTGTTTTAAAAGGAGTTGAGTTCTTTATTTGATTCTCAGCTTGGTGTCTGTTGATGTATAGGAGGGTACAGATTTATATATTTATTTTGTATCCTGAAACTTTGCTGAATTCTTTTATCAGTTCTTGGAGCTTTTTGGAGGAGTCTTTAGAGTTTTCTAGGTATACAATCGTATCATCAGCCAACAGCGACAGTTTGACTTTCTCTTTATGGATTTGGATGCCCTTTATTTCTTTCTCTTGTCTGATTGGTCTGGCTAGGACTTCTAGTACTATGTTGAAGGGGAGTGGTGAGAGTGGGCATCCTTGTCTTGTTCCAGTTCTAGAGGGAATGATTTCAACTTTTCCCCATGTAGTATTTTGTTGGTGGTGGTTTTGTCATAGATAACTTTTATTACATTGAGGTATGCCCCTTGTATGCCCAATTTTGCTGAGAGTTTTAATCATAAAATGATGCTGGATTTTATCAAATGCTTTTTCTGCATCTATTGAGATGATCATTTTATTTTTGTTTTAAATTCTGTTTATGTGTTGTATCACATTTATTGAATTGTGTATGTCAAACCATCCCTGCATCCTTGGTGTGAAACCCACTTGATCATGGTGGATTATCTTTTTGATATGCTGTTGGATTTGGTTAGCTAGTATTTTGTTAAGATTTTTGTTTCTATGTTCATCAGGGATATTGGTCTGTAATTTTCTTTTTTGGTTATATCCTTTCCTGGTTTTGGTATTAGGGCGAGACTGGCTTCATAGAATGATTTAGGGAGGATTCCTGCTTTCTCTGTCTTGTGCAATAGTGTCAATAGGATTGTTACCAGTTCTTCTTTGAATGTCTGGCAGAATTCAGCTATGACTCTGTCTGGTCTTGGGCTTTTTTTGTTGGTATCTCTTTTTATTACCAGTTCAATCTCGTTGCTTGTAATTGGTCTGTTCAGGGTATCTAATTCTTCCTGATTTAAATTACGAGGGTTGTGTCTTTCCAGGAATTTATCTATCTCCTCTAGGTTTTCTAGTTTATGCACATAAATGTCTTCATAGTAGCCTTGAATGATCTTTTGTATTTCAGTGGTGTCAGTTGTAATATCTCCCATTTTGTTTCTAATTGAGCTTATTTGGATTTTTTTCTCCTCTTTTCTTGGTTAATCTTGTTAATGGTCTATCAATTTTATATTTTCAAAGAACTAGCTTTTTGTTTCATTTATCTTTTGTATTTTGTTGTTGCAATTTCATTTAGTTCTGCTCTGATCTTGGTTATTTCCTTTCTTTTTTTTTTTTTTTTTTTTTGGAGATGGAGTCTCACTCAGTCGCCCGGGCTGGAGTGCAGTGGCCAGATCTCAGCTCATCGCAAGCTCCACCTCCTGGGTTTATGCCATTCCATTCTCCTGCCTCAGCCTCCCGAGTAGCTGGGACTACAGGCGCCCACCTCGCCCGGCTAGTTTTTTTGTATTTTTTAGTAGAGACGGGGTTTCACCATGTTAGCCAGGATGGTCTCGATCTCCTGACCTCGTGATTCGCCCGTCTCGGCCTCCCAAAGTGCTGGGATTACAGGCTTGAGCCACCGCGCCCGGCAGTTATTTCCTTTCTTCTGCTGGGTTTGGGTTTGGTTTGTTCTTGTTTCTCTAGTTCCTTGAGGTGTGACTTTAGATTGTCTATTTGTGCTCTTTCAGACTTTTTGATGTAGGCATTTAGGGCTATGAACTTTCCTGTTAACACTGCCTTTGCTGTATCCCAGAGGTTTTGATATGTTGTGTCACTATTGTTGTGCAGTTAGAAGAATTTTTAAATTTCCATCTTGATTTCATTGTTGACCCAATGATCATTCAGGAGCCGGTTATTTAACTTCCATGGATTTGCATGGTTTTGAAGGTTCCTTTTGGAGTTGATTTCCAGTTTTATCTCACGGTGGTCTGAGAGAGTACTTGATATAATTTCAATTTACTTAAATTTATTGAGACTTGTTTTATGGCCTATCATATGGTCTATCTTGAAGAAAGTTGCATGTGCTGATCAATAGAATGTATATTTTGCGGTTGCTGGATAGAATGTTCTGTAAATATCTGTTAAGTCCATTTGTTTAAGGGTTTAAGTCCATTGTTTCTTTGTTGACTTTCTGTCTTGATGACCTGTCTAGTGCTGTCAGTGGAGTATTGAAGTCCACCACTATTATTGTGTTGCTGTCCATCTCATTTCTTAGATCTAGTAGTAATTGTTTTATAAATTTGGGAGCTCCAGTGTTAGGTGCATATACGTTTAGGATTGCAATATTTTCCTGTTTGACAAGGCCTTTTATCATTATATAATGTCCCTCTTTGTCTTTTAACTGCTGTTGCTTTAAAGTTTGTTTTGTCTGATATAAGAATAGCTACTTCTGCTCGCTTTTGGTGTCCATTTGCATGGAATGGCTTTTTCCAACCCTTTACCTCAAGTTTATGTGAGTACTTATGTGTTAGGTGAGTCTCAGGAAGGTAGCAGATTGTTGGTTGGTGAATTCTTATCCGTTGTGCAATTCTGTATCTTTTAAGTAGGGCATTTAGGCCATTTACATTCAGTGTTAGTATTGAGATGTGAGGTACTATTCCATTCACTGTGCTACTTGTTGCCTGTATACCTTTTTTTTAAATTGTATTTTTGTTTTATAGATCCTGTGAGACTTACACTTTAAAGAGGTTCTGTTTTGATGTGTTTCCGATATTTGTTTCAAGATTTAGAGCTCCTTTTAGCAGTTTTGTAGTGCTGGCTTGGTATTCGCGAATTCTCTCAGTATTTGTTTGTATGAAAAAGACTGTATCTTTCCTTAATTTATGAAGCTTAGTTTCACTGGATACAAAATTCTTGGCTGATAATTGTTTTGTTTAAGGAGGCTGAAGATAGAGTCCCAGTTCCTTCTAGCATCTAGGGTTTCTGCTGAGAAATGTGCTGTTAATCTGATAGATTTTTCTTTATAGGTTATCTGGTGCTTTTGCCTCATAGCTCTTAAGATTCTTTCCTTCATCTTAACTTTAGATAACCTGATGACAATGTGCTTAGGGGATGATCTTTTTGCAATAATTTCCCAGATGTTCTTTGATCTTCTTGTATTTGGATGTCTAGGTCTCTAGCAAGGTCAGGGAAGTTTTCCTCAATTATTCCCCTAAATGTTTTCCAAACTTTTAGAATTCTCTTCTTCCTCAGGAATGCCAATTATTCTTAGGTTTAGTCACTTAACATACTCCCAAATTTCTTGGAGGCTTTGTTCATTTTTTCTTATTCTTTTTTCTTTGTCTTTGTTGGATTGGGTTAATTTGAAAATCTTATCTTTGGGCTCTGAAGTTCTTTCTTCTGCTTGTTCAATTCTATTGCAGAGACTTTCCAGAACATTTTGCATTTCTCTAAGTGCGACCATTACTTCCTGAAGTTTTTATTATTTTTTATTTATGTTGTCTATTTCACTGACGATTTCTCCCCTCATTTCTTGTATCCTTATTTATTTATCTATCTATCTATTTATTTATTTTTCAAGACAAAGTTTCACTCTTGTTGCCCAGGCTGGAGTGCAGTGGTGTGATCCTGGCTTACCGCAATCTCCACCTCCCGGGTTCAAGCAATTCTCTTGCCTCAGCCTCCCAAGTAGCTGGGATTATAAGCACCTGTCACCATGCCTGGCTAATTTTTTGTATTTTTAGTACAGACGAGGTTTCACCATGTTGGACAGGCTGGTCCCAAACGTCTGACCTCAGGTGATCCACCCGCCTTGGCCTCCCAAAGTGCTGGCATTACAGGAGTGAACCACCATGCCCAGCTTTGTATTTTTTTTTTTTTTTTGAGACAAAGTCTTGCTCTTGTCCCCAGGCTGGAGTGCAATGGGGTAATCTTGGCTCACTGCAACCTCTGCCTCCTGAGTTCAAGCGATTCTCCTGCCTCAGCCTCCCGAGTAGCTGGGATTACAGGTGTGCCACCACACCGGGCTAATTTGTGTATTTGTAGTAGAGACGGGGTTTCACCATGTTGGCCAGGCTGGTCTCGAACCCCTGACCTCAGGTGATCCACCCGCCTCAGCCTCCCAAAGTGCTGGGATTACAAGTGTGAGCCATGGTGCCCGGCCTAATTTTTTTTAATTCCCTTAAATTGGACTTCATCTTTCTCTGGTGCCTCCTTGATTAGTTTAATTACTGATTTTCTGAATTCTTTTTCAGGAAAATCATAGATTTCTTCTTGGTTTAGATTCATTGCTGGTGAGCTAGTGTCATTTTTGGGGGGTGTTAAAGAGCCTTGCTTTGTCATATTACCAGGATTGTTTTTCTGGTTCCTTGTCATTTGGCTAGTCTATGTCGGAGGAAAGGTCTAGGGCTCAAGGCTGCTGTTCAGATTCTTTGGTACCATGGGGTGTTCCCTTGATGTAGTACTTGCCTCCTTTTCCTATGGATATGGATTCCTGAAAGCCGAGCTGTATTGTTATTTCTCTTCTGGATCTAGCTACCCAGGAGGTCTACCAGGCTCTTGCCTGGTACTCGAGGTTGTTTGCACAGAGTCGTGTGATGTGAACCATCTGTGGGTCTCTCAGCTGTGGATACCAGCACCTGTTCTGGTGGAGGTGGCAGGGGAGTGAAATGGACTCTGTGAGGGTCCTTATTTTTGGTTGTTTAATGCTCTATTTTTGTGTTGGTTGGCCTCCTGCCAGGAGGTGATGCTTTCAAGAGAGCATCAGCTGTGGTATTATAGGGAGGATCAGGTGGTGGGTTGGGGCCTAGAACTCCCAAGAGTATAGGCCCTTTGTCTTCAGCTACCAGGGTAGATAGGGAAGGGCTAGAAGTAGGGAAGGGCTAGGTGGGGGAAGGGCTAGAAGTGTCTGAGCTCAGACTGTCTTTGGGCAGATCTTGCTGCAGCTGTTTTGGGGGATGGGAGTGTGGTTCCCAAGTCAATGGAGTAATGTTCCCAGGAGGATTATGTCTGCCTCTGCTGTGTCACGCCGGTTGTCAGGGAAGTGGGGGAAAGCTGGCAGTCACAGGCCTCACCCAGCTCCCATGCAACCCAAAAGGCTGGTCTTACTCCCACCTTGCCCCTGACTCCCAACAGCACCAAGTCTGTTTCCGGCAGTGGATGAGCAGGGCTGAGAACTTGCACAGGCTACCAGTCTCCCAGCAGCAAAAGCAAGCAGGGCTTTCGTGTCTGCCGGCTTGTGGAGTTTGTACACCAGAATCACTCCCTCCCCGGAGTTCTGGCCAGGAGATTTTGCGTTCTGTTGGAATTGTTACAAAGTTCAGCTGGAGGTTTCCTTTTCCCTGTGGTCCTTTCCAAGTTCCTCTGGCAGCCCTCCCCAAGCACTCCTGTGAGACAAGGCAGAAATGGCTTCCCCAGGGACCCAGAGAGCCCACAGGGCTTTTCCCGCTGCTTCCTCTACCCCTGTATTTCACTCAGCTCTCTAAATTGACTCAGCTCCAGGTAAGGTCAGAATCTCCTCCTGTTATCTAGACCTTCAGGTTCCCCAGTGAGGGTGTGTGTTAGGGGACACACAATCCCCCTTTCCCACTTCCACAGCTTGGGCGATCACTGTGTTTGGGGCGTCTCCCAGGTCCTGCAGGAGCAATCCTCTTCCTTCAGAGGGTCTGTGGGTTTTCTTGGCTTTCCTGATTTATTCCTGCAGTAGTTCTGGAGCAAAAGTTCATGATGAGAGTGTCCACACACTGCTCTGTTGTCCGAGTGGGAGCTGCAAACCTGTCCTGCCTCCCATCTGCCATGATGTTCTCAAGTCTCTCTTGTTCCTTCTCTCTAAAATACATTTGGTGAATTCATTCTTCAAAATACAGGTAAAGCCTCACATTCCCTGTGAGAACACTTCCAACCATCTTTTGCACATCTCTAGCATATCACTTAGCATATCACGTTAGAAATTTTTGTTTGATCTATTTCTCTCCTTTGACTATAGGAAACCTCAGTTTCATGAGAGCGATTACCTGCATTTATTTTGTTTGTTTCTTTGTTTTTGTTTTTGAGATAGAGTCTCACTTTGTCACCTAGGCTGGAGTGCAGTGGCGTGATCTCAGCTCACTGCAACCTCCACCTCCTGGGTTCAAGCAATTCTCCTGCTTCAGCCTCCCAAGTAACTGGGACTACAGGCATGTGCCACCACACCCAGCTAATTTTTCTATTTTTAGTAGAGACAAGGTTTCAACATGTTGCCCAGGCTGGTCTCGAACTCCTGACCTCAGGTGATCCACCTGCCTTGGCCTCCCAAAGTGCTGGGATTACAGATGTGAGCCACAGCACCTGGTCTGTTTATTTTAAAAAATAGTACCAGGCATGTAATAAAAACTCAGTGAGTTAGTGAATGAATGAATAAACCTATGTAATGAATACAAGATTCAGTCACTTAACTATGGAGTGACAACCATCTTCTTTTACTCATTTAAGACATTTATTTGGCAGTTATTTGTTTCATGTCTACTTTATGTGAGGCATCAATCCAGTACAGCCAATAAGCAAGACACACAAAGTCACTGCTTTCATGGAGTTTACATTCTAGCAGCAGTGACAAAAAAAAACCTGAGAAATAAGTAAACAAGGAAATTATCAGATAATGATGAGTGCTTTGAAAGACTCAGCGTAGGCTGATATGATAGAGAAAGACTGGGTAGCTATTAGAGAAGAGGGTCAGGAAAGGCCTCTCTGAGGAGGTGACATTGAAGCTTAGTTCTGAATGACCTGAAGGAGCCAGCCATACCAGACAGATGGGAAGGCTGGTGCAAAAGCCCTGTGGCAAGAATGGAGTTGAGTTGACCAATTCTCCAAAAACAAAAGGGAGAGCAAAATGATGAAAGAACTTAGTGAAAGGGGGAACTTACTGAGAGGGGAAAGGTAGGCAGTGGTGGGTACTATGGGACTGCGTAAGCCAGGTTGGGCATATGGAGTTGAATTTATATGCAGCAGGAGGTTTTTCAGCAGGTGACAACATGATTTAATTTGTTTTAAAAAGATTGCTCTGGTGTCTCATCAGAGAACAACTTATAGTGGATTAAGAGGTGGAGCAGGGGCCGGGTGCGGTGGCTCAAGCCTGTAATCCCAGCACTTTGGGAGGCCGAGATGGGCGGATCACGAGGTCAGGAGATCAAGACCATCCTGGCTAACACGGTGAAACCCGTCTCTACTAAATAATACAAACAAACTAGCTGGGCGTGGTGGCGGGCGCCTGTAGTCCCAGCTACTCGGGAGGCTGAGGCAGGAGAATGGTGTGAACCCGGGAGGCGGAGATTGCAGTGAGCTGAGATCCGGCCACTGCACTCCAGCCTGGGTGACAGAGCGAGACTCCGTCTCAAAAAAAAAAAAAAAAAAAGAGGGGGAGCAGGGAGTCATCTCAGGAGACTACTGGGCTACTGCAGTTGTCCAGGGAGAGTTGATGGGATGGTGGCTTGGATGGTGATGGCAGAAATGGAGAAGGGAAAAAAGTGTACTTGTTCAGGGTCATTTTGGAGGTTTGCTCTTGAGGGAGTAACAGCTTTCAAAGGTAGTTTGATGAATGCAAATCCTTTATTCACTTTTGTTACCAGGAATTTAGTATGAAGGATTTTATTCACCTTTGTGACCAGGAATTTAGCACTAAGTATTAGTCAGAAAAGAAAGGAGTGTGGAATCCTTTTGCACATCCTTGCTGATGGCTGCTGGGTCAAGTGGAAAGGTAGAGAAGACTTGTTTTTGGACAGAGGCTGACCTTGGGGATACTAAGCATTTTCTTGAGGAGGGGAGTGCTTTGGCTAATAACGTTCAATATGCCCTAGCAAGATACCAAAACCAACCAGCAAGAGACCCATAACATCTACTGAGGTGCCAAAAATATCAGAAGCTGAAGATGCCAGCACAAAAGGACCTCCTGAGCCTTTCGTTTAGGTGTATCAGTGAATGTGAGATGTGGAGAGACAATGGAACATGGTTAACTAAAGTCTTTTTCAAAAATGCCTTCTAGGAGAAGACCATCAGGCTGCCTACTGGAGCTTTGGCTACTATTCTAGCCAAATAGGAAATATGTGAGTGTCCTAAGGGCTCGGGCCACGACTTAGTCATGTTTGAATTCCCACCCAAGGATTAGCAGAATGCATGACACAATACATTGCAAGAGCTGAGTGAAGATTTAAGCAAAGGGAAAAATGATAATTGTCCCGGAGGATAGCCCAGCCCTTTGTATGCTGTAACCTCAATATCAAATTTATGTTTTGTGGTTTGGCTATGATCCCATTAAGGCTAATTTCTCTTTCCTGGGAAACATTAGATCATAATCAATTCCTTTGCTCCTTTTTTTGTTTGTTTGTTTGTTCGAGATGGAGTCTCGCTTTGTCACCTAGCCTGAAGTGCAGGGGTGCGATCTTGGCTCACTGCAACCTCCACCTCCTGGGCTCTCGCCATTCTCCTGCCTCAGCCTACAGAGTAGCTGGGACTACAGGTGCCTGCCATCACACCTGGCTAATTTTTTGCATGTTTTTTTAGTAGAGACGGGGTTTCACCATGTTAGCCAGGATGGTCTCGATCTCCTGACTTCATGATCCGCCCACCTCGGCCTCCCAAAGTGCTGGGATTACAGGCGTGAGCCACCGCGCCCAGCTTTTTTTTTTTTTTTTTTTTTTTTTTGAGACAGGGTCTCACTCTGTCACCCAGGCTAGAGTGCAGTGGCGTGATCTCAGCTCACTACAACCTCCTGAGCTCAAGCGATCCTCCATCCTTGGCCTCCCAAGTATCTGGGACCACAAGCATGCACCACTGCGTCCGGCTAATTTTTGTATTTTGTTTGTAGAGACAGAAAAATACCCAGCTCAGCTAGTCTCAAATTCCTGAACTCAAGCAATCTGCCTGTCCTGGCCTCCCAAAGTGCTGGGATTACAGGCATAAGCCACCATGCCCGGCCCGCCATTTGTTTGATTAAATATGCTAAACCCAATTTTCCAATGTACATTTACAAAATAATTTTTATTTTTTGTTCTGTTGCAAATTTTTGTGTCACTTGATAACTAATTGCCACCTCAGTTATATTTACTTATGTGTACAAACATGCTATATACATATTTTCTTCATTTGTTAAAGAAAATAAAATTTAATTGAATAAAAATTGTGAATACAAATAAGTGTAGAAATAAATGGTACCCATAACTTTGCCTTCAAAGAGACTTTAAAGATTTATGCAGGGACTTTTTTCTATGTATATAAACATGTACACACACACACACACATACACACACACACATTTTGTGGGTGTGACAAAAGTAGGATCACTGTAGACTTAATGTTTTGCAATTGTATTTAAATATTCTTTTTAAATATAAGTAATAATTAATAAGTGGGAACTTAACTTTGAGTTTAGAGTGTGCTTCTTCTTCTTTTTCTCTTTTCTTTGACAGTATTTCTTTTTTTACCTTTCATAACATAGAACATTATTCTGAGCCCAACTGGGAAAATGAGTGGAAGTTCAACTAAGTAAGATGTCAACCCAATTTAAGGACTTAGGCATCTGGTGAGTGGTTGGACAAGATGACCTCTGATTTCTCCAACTCTGAGATTCTGTGCATGGAGACAGGAGACAGGAATTTGTAAGGCCAATTGGACTAAAAAGACTGAGTTACTGGTATAAGGGATTCTGGGAAATTAGGTTGCAAAGGCAGATTATGGCCTGTTCGCATTTACATCTTGGCTCTCCAGCTGGGCATGCAGATGCATGTTGGGAGCAAATGCACATGAAAGAAGAGTGACAAGATCAGGAATAATCTTCTTCTTCTCCTGCTCCTCCTCCTCCTTCTTCTTTTTTCTTCTCCTTCTCCTTCTTTTTCTTCTTCCTCCTCCTCCTCTTCTTTTTTCTTCTTCTTTCTTCTTCTCTTCATCTTCCTCTTTTCTAACTTTTATAGAAAATGAACATCAAATTCTCTCACTTTTATGAACCTCCTCTTCCTTGAATTCCCATATGAAGTAACTAGAGCTCACTTTGCACATAATAAAGGAAAGTTCTATGCTAGATACAGAAAACTGTCCTCTCTTTTCCTATAAATCTGAAAACAATAAATCTCCATAAAGACAGGGACTAGTTTTACCTACATCATCTTACAATAGTATACAAAGACTTGCATGCAAATAGGACTTGCTACAATTTTTACTTTTTATTTTTAATTGTGGTAAAATACACATAACAAAATTTATCATCAACCATTTTTAAGTGTACATTCCAGTGGTATTAAGTACATTCACATTGTTGTACAACCATCACTACCATCCATCTCCAGAACTCTTTTCATCTTGCAAAACTGAAACTCGGCTGAATGCGGTGGCTCACACTTGTAATCCCAGCATTTTGGTAGGCCAAGGTGGGTGGATCACCTGAGGTCAGGAGTTTGAGACCAGCCTGGCCAACATGGTGAAACCCTGTCTCTACTGAACATACAAAAAGAATTAGCCGGGCCTGGTGGCAGGTGCCTGTAATCCCAGCTACTCAGGAGGCTGAGGCAGGAGACTCGCTTGAACCCAGGAGGCAGAGGTTGCAGTGAGCCGAGTTGGTGCGATTGCATTCCAGCCTAGGGGACAAGACAAGACTTTGTCTCAAAAAGACAAAAATAAAAACAAAAACAAACAAACTGAAGCTCTATGCTCATTAAACAATAATCCCCCATTCCCTCCTTCCCTCATCCCCTGGCAACCACCATTCTACTTCCTCTGTAACTTGGATTATTCTAGGTACCTTTTATAAATGGAACCACACAACACTTGTCCTTTTGTAGATGACTTATTTCACTTAGCATAATGTCCTCAAGGTTCATATATACTCTATCCTATATCAGATTTTCCTTCCTTTTTAAGGCCAAATAGTACTCCATTGCGTCTCTATGCCACATTTTATTTATTGATTCATCTAACTAAAATTATTTTGATGAGAATCCTGTAGCCCATAGATCCATTAATGCCACAGACTTCTTTTTGGGCCTGCAAAAGTCACCACTGTATCGCTTAAAAGTTTCCCAACATTTCCTGATTTTGTTTTACAGCCTAGAATTCTTTGAGATGCTTTTTATTCTCAGACATAGCTACTGTTCTTTCAGGGATCAGGGTATCTCAGGGCCAAGGCTGTGGTTAAATAGGAAGAAGGGTGAGATCAAGGCCACAAGTAGGTTAATATTACCTTATTCAACAAGTATTCACAGGTCACTCTTTTTGGAAAACACCACCTTAGTTGCTATGGTAGCTACTCTATATCACAATAGCCAGGTGGCCTTTGGGTGGAGAGAGTAATGTAATTTGTAAATCAATGGACTTGACACTACTTAGACTCTGGACTCAACAACCAAGATAGACTCTTAGAGAGAAGTTGTGCTTTTCACACACATGCAGGCATTTCCACAAGTCAAGAAACAGCAGAAGATGCCAGGCACGGTGGCTCACGCCTGTAATCTCAGCACTTTGGGAGGTCAAGGCAGGCAGATCACGAGGTCAAGAGATCAAGACCATCCTGGTCAACATGGTGAAACCCCCATCTCTCCTCAAGATATACAAAAACTACCTGAGCGTGGTGGTGTGTGCCTATAGTCCCAGTTACTCAGGAGGCTGAGGCAGAAGAATCACTTGAACCCGGGAGGCAGAGGCTGCAGTGAGCCGAGATTGTGCCGCTGTACTCCAGCCTGGGTGACACAGTGAGACTCCATCTCAAAAAAAAAAAAAAAAAAAAAAAAAAGAAACAGCAGAAGATGGACAAGAGATCTGCTTCCCATCTTCCCTTCACAACTCACCCTCCTTACCCCAACTCCCTCCTTCCGGTGGCTTGGTTTTGAGGCCGTGTTGTAAATTAGCTGCAAAAGAGGACCAGGGAAGACGTTTCTCCTAACGTTCTTTCCCTACACCATGCAAACCCCCCTCCCTGTATTTTCAGTATTTCTGGTAAGGACCTCACCACATGTGGTTCAGGGCATGGTACTATGCAGAATGACGTAGAGAGAAAGAATTTTCCCTTTCCAGACACATTTTATGTTATCACTGTTGTCAAAGAAGATGAAAAATCAGGTTGCCGCTGAGTCACAGCCTCCACAATGGCACACCCCCTCGCCTCCATGTGTCCAGGGAACTGATGTAATTTCTTAAGAGATTTTTCAGGAAAAAGTGATTCTTTGTGTGTATCTCCCAGTAATATTACGTTGGTTTATGCTCATAAAAGCATAGGTTGGCTGTAATCTTAATTAGCCCTCAATGAACATTTTTTTTCTTATTTCTTTCCTAAGGTTTTCTTCAATATCCACATCTAATTCTTTTCTCATAGAGTAGTGTGCCCCAAGAAAAAGTTTCAGACAGCAGAAACAGATCTAAAGATTAATAGCATATAAAAGATTTTCTACTTTTTTCCAAAAAGTGAAGTTAATCAGAATGAAATATAAGAAAGTGTAATTTTTCTAGATGTTTATGCCTGTACCACAGCAGGGGGGTTCCCTTGTAAATGAGTTATCTTGTTTTTTCCAAAAAGAAGTTTATTGCAAGGAGGCTTACTAACCACTCCTGGGAGTTGATGAAAGTCCCATCTCTTTGCCTGGGCTGTGTAACTCAGTGGGAGTCAATTCCACATGGAGTTTTGGTGGCGATGATCTCACTATTTTACACCTCATGTCTACACTTTAGTTTATGTAAAAAAGTTCCTTTCCCTGGTGAAAAATGTCCTGTCTGTGACAAAGTTGTTCTTGCCTTTTAATGTGTCCTCCCAGGAGGACATGAATCACACTCTTCATATTTTGGCATGTAGTAGTTATTAATTAATTCAGCCAGTTAAAGACGGTCCCCTGCCAGATTGTTACTGGCACTTGTTATTTGACATCTTTGGGTACAGCTGGTAATGAGTGGGCTTTATCTAAAATCCTCAGTCAGCAGCACAATATTCCAGGAGACGGGACCATCACAGCTAGCATGGACGTCCTGCTGCTTTCTGCCTCCCACATAAAGGCTGGAAGATGGCCACATAGACGCAATGATCTAGGGCTAATAAAGTAATAGGCTTCCCTAAAGTAGCTTCCTCACTGTTATTCTAGTAAGAATAACGTTAAAGTTAATTTAACAATTTCTAATTGATATATAGTATTTGTACCTTTTTATGGGGTTCATATATATATTTTATAGGCATAGAATGTATAATGATCCAGTTAGGGTATTTAGGGTATTTATATTTTTGTACTGGGAACATTTATTTCCAGTATTTATTTATTTGTATTTCTTTGTACTGGGAACATTTCAAGTCCTCTCTTCTAGCTAATTTGAAATATACAATACGATGTTCTATTCTGCTATAGAACATTAGAACTTAGTTTTTCTATCTAACTGTATATTTGTACCTATTAACTAACCTCTTTTCATCCCTGCCACACTCTTCCCAGCCTATAGTAACTACTATTCCACTCTCTACCTCTATGAGAGGTACCTCTAATGTTTTTAGCTCCATGTATGAGTAAGAACCTGCAATATTTGTCTCTCTGTGCCTCGCTTATTTCTAAAGGTAATTCGTTAGGTTAATATTTTACCCTGTAAAATTTCGTTTAAACCAGAGCCCTTAATCTAGGTTCCATGGACTCCCAGGAGGTCTCTGAATGGCTTAGGCGTTAAGTGAAACACCTGAAATTTCATGCAGGTTTTGTGTATGTAGGAATGCTTCTGGGAAAAGAATTCCTAGCTCTCATCAGAGTCTCAAATATACCTGTCCCTCCCTCACTCTCGAAGTGATTTGGGTGATTGCATTATGATATATGTATAATAGTTCCCAATCATTTAGTCAATTAACCTTTATTAATAAACACAGGATAAATGATTGCCTGAGAAGGGCACTGCATTAGTGAGGGTTCTCAAGAGAAACAGAACCAATAGGATATTTATAGATATATGGAAAGAGATTGATTATAAGAGATTGCCTCATGTGACTGTGAAGGTTGAGAAGACACACAACCAGCCATCTGCAAGCTGGAGCTTGCACCCAGGAAAACCAGTAGTGTAGTTAGAGTCCAAGCCCAAAGCCCTGAGAACCAGGAGCTGTGGTGTCCAAGGTCAGAAGTAGATGGATGTCTCAGCTCAAGCAGACAGAATAAATTCACCTTTCCTTTGCCTTTTTGTTCTATTTAGGCCCTCAATAGATTGGATGATGCCTGCCCACATTGGAAAGGGCAGATCTCCTTTACTCACTCCACCAATTCAAAAGCTACTCTCTTCTGGAAACACCTTCACAGACATGCCCAGAAATAATGTTTTCCCAGCTCTCTGAGCATCCCATAGCCCAGTCAAACTGACCCATAAAATTAATAACCACAGGCTCTATGTTAGACATTTTTGGGAGAAACACAGATACAGCACAACTCTTATTTTGGAAAAGATTACCATCTTTGGGAAAATGAATTGTATAATGGTTCCCCAAAGACAGTAATGCAAGGCTGTAAATGTGCCCAGTAAGTGGTATGGACAAAATGTGCTAAAATCATTTAGAGAAGGGAGGGATCACTAGTGGCCCTTGGGTTGTTGGAAAAGGAGCTTAAATTGAGCCTGAAGATGCATCAGCAAAGCCTGACACTGGTGTTCAGTCAGCATGCTCTAGAGGTTTAGACCAGTTGTTAAATAATGAACTATTTTTGTGTGCTTTGGTAAGTAGTAGCAGTCTTCCCCCATCTCCATCCTAGCGCCCCCACCAACCTGGCCATACCTGTTCCTCCACCAGGAATTCCCAACTTCTCTTCCCCTGACCTTCCTAAGATCTAGCAACTGAGGGATTAAAGGTCAGCCTAGAAAGAATTCTCTGGGACACTGCTCCAGCACTCTGGTAAGAGCCTTTCTCATGGTTCAATGTCCATGCTGAGCAGTTGTGTTTTCACTATCACCACTGCATGAATAGTGTTTTGTTGAAAGTTCACTTGTCTGACTGTATGACTGAAATAACAGGAAAGAGGAAACAACTCAGGAGAGGAAAATAGTAAGAGAGAGAAGAGGCCTAGTTTGTTCTGGAGTTGGATAGCTGACTAATTCAGAGGGATGTGGAAAGGAGTAATGAATGATGAAGTTACAGGTAAACTGCAGTCAGCCTGTAGCGAAAAGTTTGGTTTTGGGAATGATGGGAGGGAGCATACATCTTACACTCTGGAATTTGGATTGTATATATGGAATGTCATCTGCAAGTGCTTAACATGTCGAATGACATGATGATACTAACCCTTTTAGAAGAATAATCTGGCATGAGTATGCAGGATGAAAGGAAAGAGAATCATTAGCAGGGTAAATTCCAGATGTAATTAGCCCCATGAGAAGTCCTGTGGGAATAAAGCAATCAACCATGAATTTTAATACAAGAGAGTATGGGGAAAAAGAGACACTGACTGTGGCATGAGAAATGAAACTAGGCAGAATTTTTGAAATCAAGTTTTAAGAAATCTGTGCCATCTGGTCACATTGCCCTTTGCAGGAGGCCAGATGAGGTTTGTGGTCACAGAAGGGGCTGTATGAGCAGCAGAAAAAACTGAATTGCTGATTAGTATATCTTCAGAGACTACATCACAAAAAACCCACTCAATATTACCTGTCTTTCTTACGTGTAGTTCATTAAAGAATATGGCATAAATGGCCAGGTGCGGTGGCTCAGGCCTGTAATCCCAGCACTTTGGGAGGCTGAGACGGGCGGATCATGAGGTCAGGAGATGGAGACCATCCTGGCTAACAGGGTGAAACCCCGTCTCTACTAAAAGTACAAAAATAAAATAAAATAAAATAAATAGGCATGGTGGCGGGTGCCTGTAGCCCCAGCTACTCGGGAGGCTGAGGCAGGAGAATGGCATGAACCCGGGAGGCGGAGCTTGCAGTGAGCCGAGATCCGGCTACTGCACTCCAGCCTGGGCAACAGAGCGAGAGACTCGTCTCAAAAAAAAAAAAAAAAAAAAAAAAAGAAAAAGAAAAAAAGAATATGGCAAAAATAAGAGAAACAGAGTGAGCAAGAGAGAAAGATCTTAGACTTATTCTTTGACTTACTTGGTTTTATGTGTTCCATCTAAATCTAGATCAGCAAACGACTAAATCTTGGCAGCCCCGAATCCATTCCTGGCACACACTGCACAACTCCAGGGGACACGAGGAGGCATTGTGCGGTGCCCATCCAGTGTCATTTTATGCAGTTGTCTTGGTGACTCTATTCAGGTCTTGCATTTTATATTTTAACCTATCTAATTATTTTTTCCTATGCAACAGTCATCCCTTTCAACTCTTATAATCATAGCTTAAAATCAGAGGATAATATTAATAATATTATTTAATTTTGCATTTACTGTTTTATGTACATTAGCTAAATTAATCCTCACAAAACACCCTATAATTGGTAGGTAAACATTATTGTCATCATTTTTACATTTGAGAAACTGAGAAATGGATCCTCAGAAAGCTAAAGGGAAATGCGATCAGTGGTAACATTTTTTTGAGCACCTATTATGTACCAGACCCTTCACGTATGCCCAGGTTCACAGAGCTAGTCAGGGTCAAAGCAAAGACTCCGCTTGGTTCTCCTGGTGATTTTAAGGTGGTGCGATTTCCATGACAAACCAGCCTACCAGGTGTCGTTTGTCCACCTGAGAAAACTTCTATTTGAGTATTGACACCAAAATTAGAGTTTCTTATTCTTCAAAAGGTTGAAAAACAGCTGAGGTCAATCTCCCAAAAGGCAACAATGTTTCCGTTCCAATTCATAAAGTCGCCAGGCAGTAAGATCTGAAGGACACTGTTTTGTTTATTTTTATTGGAGATGAAGCTTGTTTTTATTTATAATTTCCCTGGAGGGGGTTTAAGCACTGAGAAGGATGAATTAACTGTGGCTTTGTATATTAAACATCATCAATCTGCCCCATGCAGATATTATGTTATTAAAATGAGTCCTGTGTGTGAGATCATTCTATCTTGTTACATTGTACACCAGGGCAAACTATTTAGAATAAATTGAAATGAATAATTAACGAAAGAGAAAAGAATACCCCTTTCAAGATCCCGTATACACTTGCCCTGTTCTTTTTTCTTGGCTTCTCCTACTTCCTCTTTCCACTCTTAATGTCATTTTGACTCATTTTCCCTCACTGTTTATTCCTTCCTTTCCATCAGAGTAGCTATAATGGCAGCCTAGCTACAAGCATGAAGCCAATGCCCTCTGAAGGAGATGGCATGAAAGACAGGAACAGCTGTTCTTTCCTCAGGAAAAGCCCACCAGGGTGTGGAGACCAAAGGTCTCCATCTTGGATGCTGATCTGCCATGTTGAGTTCTGATTAGCCCCAGTCCCATGAGTGCCTCCTAATTCCACATTTATTTATGGTCCTTAGTGTAAGAACATGTCAACCCTGATGTTATCACACAAATTATAGGCTCTAATGCATATGGCATTCTTGCCTGTTTTGGAGGGTTGCTTTTAATTGTCTTGCTGGAGCACACATACCCTTTCCCCGTGGTACATAAGCCCTGGGTCTGGGGAGTAACAGTGCAGAAAGCTGTTTTGCAGCCATACTTCCATCTTAAGTTTCCATTAGAACGCTCCTTACTGACAAACTGGATTTGTCTGCCTTGTTCTTTGGTATCTCAGCTCCTTTGGCATTTGGGGGCTGCTTTGCATATACAGCCTCTTCTTGAAACACAGGGACACCTAGAAATACCTCACTTTCCGACTATGGACTCACCAACCAGGCTGGCAAAGAGGAAGAAGGTTCTGTGCTTCCTCATAGCCAGGACCTGAGAGCCAGGTAGCACATAAAACCTATCCACCAGAATGACGATTTCTGGTCATGCTTTCAGTCAATCAGTTAGTCTACAGCCTTGTTACTCAAAGGGTAGTCCAAGGAACAGCACCATCAGCATCATCTAGGAGCTTTTGGAATGCAAAATTCCAAATTCTTCTGTCCCAAGGCAGAGGTCGTAGTGAGCCAAGATCCCGCCACAACACTCCGGCCTAGGTGAGTGAGACCCTTTCTCAAAATACATATGTGTGTGGGCAGGGGCGTTGGGGGGTGGGAATTACATTCCTATATCTAGGCTCACTAAGACCAACCAGAAGACAAATTTAACATAATACAAAAAGTTGAGCTCTTTTGCCTCTTACATTTTTTAAAATTCTGAATAGGTTAGTGACTAGTGGCTTTCTTTGTTGCAAATCATTTGATACGTTTTGTAAAGTACTATTTCAGACAGGAAAATAATCAGAAACAACATATTCAGAAACAACCCTAATCCTACAGAATCAGACTGTATATTTTAACATGATCTTCAACTGATTTGTATGGACATGGAAGTTTGTGAAACACTGGTCTACAGAAAGTCTTCTTGCCTAGAAACATATTTTCCCCTTTCTTGTAACTATGTCACACATTTCAAGGGAGATGAACAAATAATTTATTATATCAAGGTATATATTAGGCTGGGCTAACACATATCTTCGTAGATATATATTAATCTATCTTGATAGATTAATTAGGTGGTGGCTCATGCCTGTAATCCCACCACTCTGGGAGGCTGAGGCTGGTGGATTGCTTGAGTCCAGGAGTTTGAGACCAGCCTGGGAAATGTGGAGAAACCCCAATCTCTATCAAAAATATACACACAAAAAATCAGCTGGCTGGGCGGGGTGGCGCGCACCTCTGGTTTCAGCTACTGGGGAGGCTGAGGTGGGAGGATCTCTTGAGCCTCACGGCAGAGATTGTTGTGAGCCAAGATCACGCCACAACACTCCGGCCTAGGTGAGTGAGACCCTTTCTCAAAATACATATGTGTGTGGGCAGGGGCGTTGGGGGGTGGGAATTACATTCCTATATCTAGGCTCACTAAGACCAACCAGAAGACAAATTTAACGTAATACAAAAAGTTGAGCTCTTTTGGCTCTTATGTTTTTTAAAATTCTGAATGGGTTAGTGACTAGTGACTTTCTTTGTTGCAATCATTTGATACCTTTTGTAAAGTACTAGTTCAGAGGGGAAAATAATCAGAAACAACATATTCAAACACCAATCCAAATCTTGCTGCTTGACGATTTCTAAAATGCTTCCAGCAGCCCCCTCAGGCAAAACAGACTACAAATTCCCAAATCAAAAAACATAGTCAAGGCCGGGCACAGTGGCTCACGCCTGTAATCCCAGCATTTTAGGAGGCCGAGACGGGCGGATCACGAGGTCAGGAGATCGAGACCATCCTGGCTAACACGGTGAAACCCTGTCTCTACTAAAAACACACACACACA
>NC_045444.1:36916120-37005950 GCF_002776525.5 Piliocolobus tephrosceles | reverse complement strand
TTATTATTATTATTTTGCTTGGATTTATTTGAGTCCTTCTTTTCTACGAACTCATCTGACCTCTCCCCTTTTCCTCAGGCTGCTCCTTGCCAGGCCGAGCTAGGTCCCAATTTTTCCTCAGCCTCCACTTCCCAACCCTATAATTGTTTTATCACCTCTCCTCCTCACACCCGGGCCAGCTTACAGTTTCCTTCTGCGACTAGTCCTCCCCTACCTGCCCAGCAATTTCCTCTTAAAAAGGTGGCTGGAGCTAAAGGCATAGTCAAGGTTAGTCCTCCTTTTCTTTATCCGACCTCTCTCAAATCAGCGTTTAGGCTCTTTTTCATCAAATATAAAAACCCAGCCCAGTTCATGGCCTGTTTGGCAGCAACCCTGAGACGCTTTACAGCCCTAGACCCTGAAAGGTCAGAAGGCCGTCTTATTCTCAACATGCATTTTATTTTATTACCCAATCTGCTCCTGACATTAAGTAAAGCTCCAAAAATTAAATTCCGGCCCTCAAAGCCCACAACAGGAGTTAAGTAACCTCGCCTTCAAGGTGTACAATAATAGAGGAGAGGCAGCCAAGTAGCAATGTATTTCTGAGTTGCAAGTCCTTGCTTCCACTGTGAGACAAACCGCAGTCACAACTCCAGCACACAAGAACTCCAGACGCCTGAACCGCAGCTGCCAGGGGTTCCTCCAGAACCTCCTCCCCCAGGAGCTTGCTACAAGTGCTGGAAATCTGGCCACTGGGCCAAGGAATGCCCGCAGCCCGGGATTCCTTCTAAGCCATGTCCCATCTATGCGGGACCCCACTGGAAATTGGACTGTCCAACTGGTCCAAGGCTCTGACTCCTTCCCATATCTTCATGGCTTAGCAGCTGAAGACTGACACTACCCGATTACCTCGGAAGCCTCCTGGACCATCACAGAGGCTTTGGGTAACTCTTACAGTAGAGGGTAAGTCCGTCCCCTTCTTAATTAATACGGAGGCTACCCACTCCACATTACTGAGAGGTGACAACATGCTAGCAGCCCTCGCTCTCAGTGCCTCCTCGGCTTCGGCGTCCACTCTGGTGGCACTTGAAGAGCCCTTCAGCTTGCCACTGTGCTGTGGGACCACCTCTCTGGGCTGGCCGAGGCCGGAGACGTCGCCCTCTGCTTGCGGGGAGGTGTGGAGGGAGAGGGAGAGGCGCCAGCGGGAACCAGGACTGCGCAAGGTGGGCACAGGCCAGTGCGAGTCCCAGTGGATGGGGCCCGCCAGTGAGAGTTCCCACGGGTGTGGGCTCAGCGGGCCCCGCACTTGGAGCGCCCGGCCATTGCCACCAGCCCAGGGCAGTGAGGGGCTTAGCACCCGGGCAGGCAGCTGTGGAGGTTGCCCCGGGTCCCCCAGCAGTGCCAGCCTACCAGTGCTGCGCTCGAGTTCTCGCCAGGCCTCAGCTGCCTCCCTGCAGGGCAGGGCTCGGGACCTGCAGCCTGGCATGCCTGAACCCCGCACCCCACAGTGGGCTCCCGCACAGCCTGAGCCTCCCCTATGAGCACCGCCCCCTGCTCTGCGGCACTCAGTCCCCATCAACTGCCCAGGAGCTGAGCAGTGCGTGTGCATGGTGCAGGACTGGCGGGCAGCTCTGCCTGTGGCCAGGGTGAGGAACCCACTAGGTGAAGCCAGCTGGGCTCCTGAGTCTAGTGGGGACTTGGAGAACTTTTCTGTCTAACTGAGGGATTGTAAATGCACCAATCAGCACTCTGTGTCTAGCTCAAGGTTTGTAAATACACCACTCAGTACTCTGTATCTAGCTAACCTAGTGGGGACTTGGAGAACTTTCATGTTTAGCTAGAAGATTGTAAATGCACCAATCAGCACTCTGTCAAAACGGACCAATCAGCTCTCTGTAAAATAGACCAATCAGCTCTCTGTAAAATGGACCAATCAGCAGGATGTGGGTGGGGTCAGATAAGGGAATAAAACCAGGCTGCGGGAGGCAGCAGTGGCAACCCACTTGGGTCACCTTCTAGGCGGTGGGAGATTTGTTCTTTCATTCGTTCCAATAAATCTTGCTGCTGCTCACTCTTTGGGTCCACGTAGCCTTTATGAGCTGTAACACCGCTAAGGTTTGCAGCTTCACTCCTGAAGCCAGCGAGACCACGAACCCACCAGGAAGAACGAACAATTCCAGACGCTCCACCTTTAAGAGCTGTAACACTCGCCGGGAAGGTCTGAAGCTTCACTCCTGTCAGCCACACCATGAACCCACCAGAAGGAAGAAACTGCGGACACAATCTGGACATCTGAAGGAACAAACTCCGGACTACCATCCTTAAGAACTGTAACACTCGCCGCGATGGTCCGCGGCTTCATTCTTGAAGTCAGCAAGACCAAGAACCCACCAATTCTGGACACATTACCTTCTTTTCAAAAGCCTTTTTCCTTTGCCTCCATAACTGTTGTGGGTATTGATGGCCAGGCTTCTAAAGCTCTTAAAACTCCCCAACTCTGGTGCCAACTTGGACAACATTGTTTTATGCACTCCTTTTTAGTTATCCCCACCTGCCCAGTTTCCTTACTAGATGGAGACATTTTCACTAAATTATGTGCGTTCCTGACTATTTCTGGCCTACAGCCACACCTCATTGCCGCATTTTTCCCCAGTTCAAAGCCTCCTTCCCCTTCTCATCCTCTCCTGTATCTCCCCACCTTAATCCACAAGTATAGGATGCCTCCAATTCCTCCTTGGCGACCGATCAGGCACCCCTAACCATTCCATTAAAACCTAATTACCCTTACCCCACTCAATGCCAATATCCCATCCCATAGCACGCTTTAAAAGGATTAAAGCCTGTTATCACTCGCCTGTTACAGCATGGGCTTTTAAAACCTATAAACTCTCCTTACAGTTCCCCCACTTTACCTGTCCTAAAACCAGACAAACCTTACAGGTTAGTTCAGGATCTGTGCCTTGTTCCGACGCTGCCCCTAGTCGTGCTCGAAGCAGCCCTGAGAAACAATGCCCATTATCTCTCATCCCACCCCCAAAAATTTTCGCTGCCCCAACACTTTACCGCTTTTGTTTTATTTTTCTTATTAACAGAAGAAGACAGGAATGTGAGACCTCTGAGCCCAACCAAATTGTCTTGCCTATTCACCCCGTAGTGCCAAACCCATATACTCTCCTCAATACCTCCCTCCACAACCTCTCCATAACCCAGTATTCTGTTCTGGATCTCAAACATGTTTTCTTTACTATTCATTGCACCCTTCATCCCAGCCTCTCTTTGCTTTCACTTGGACTAACCCTGACACCCATCAGGCTCAGCAAATTATCTGGGCTGTATTGCTGTAAGACTTCATGGATAGCCCCCATTACTTCAGTCAAGACCAAATTTCTTCCTCATCCATTACCTATCTCAACATAATTCTTCATGAAAACACCTGCGCTCTCCCTGCTGATCGTGTCCTGGTAATCTCCCAAACCCCAACCCCAACCCCTTCAACAGAACAACTCTTTTCCTTCCTGGGCATGGTAGGATACTTTCGCCTTTGGATAGCTAGTTTTACCATCCTGACTAAACCATTATATAAACTAGCTGACCCCACAGATCCTAAATCCTTTCACCACTCCTTTTCGTTCCTTAAAAAACAGCCCTAGAAGCTGCCCCCACACTAGCTCTCCCTAACTAATCCCAACCCTTTTTCATTACACACAGCCAAAGTGCAGGGCTATGTGGTTGGAATTCTTGTTACAAGAGCCAGGACTGCACCCTGTAGCCTTTTTATCCAAACAACTTGATCTTAACTGTTTAGCCTAGCCATCATGCCTGCGTGCAGCAGCTGCTGCTGCCCTAATACTTTTAGAGGCCCTCAACATCACAAATTATGCTCAACTCACTCTCTACAGTTCTCATAACTTCCAAAATCTATTTTCCTCCTCACACTTGATGCATATACTTTCTGCCCCCATCCCAGCTCCTTCAGCTGTACTCACTCTTTGTTGAGTCTCCCACAATTACCAATGTTCCTGGCCTGGACTTCAATCCAGCCTTTCACATTATTCCTGATATCACACCTGAACCCCATGTCTGTATCTCTCTGATCCACCTGACATTCACTCCATTTCCCCCATATTTCCTTTTTTCCTGTTCCTCACCCGGATCACACTTGGTTTACTGATGGCAGTTCCACTAGGCCTAATTGCCACACACCAGCAAAGGCAGGCTATGCTATAGTATCTTCCACATCTATCATTGAGGCTACCACTCTGCCCCACTCCACTACCTGTCAGCAAGCCGACCTCATTGCCTTAACTCGGGCCCTCGCTCTTGCAGAGGGACTATACATCAATGTTTATACTGACCCCATATCCTGCACCACCATGCTGTTTTATGGACTGAAAGGTTTCCTCACTATGCAAGGGTCCTCCATCATTAATGCCTCTTTAATAAAAACTCTTCTCAAGGCCATTTTGCTTCCAAAGGAAGCTGGAGTGATTCACTGCAAGGGCCACCAAAAGGCGTTAGATCTCATTGCTCGGAGCAACACTTATGCTGATAAGGTATCTAAAAAAGCAGCTAGCATTCCAACTTCTGTCCCTTCTCTTCTGTCAGACATAATTCCTCAGTTTGGCCTTCCCACCTCAGTTTCTCAGGCTCTTGGTATTTAGTGGCTACTGGTTTTACTTCAAATCCCCACCCTTAAGTCTCTCTTGAAGTGGATAGAAGATCTTCAGTGGCAAGGTATCCACCAATACTTTCACCCTGATGAAGTCCTATTCTTTACTTTTATACTCACTCTTACTCTGGTTCCCATTCTATGCCACCCTCTACCTCTACCCAGTTATCTCCACCACACTATCAATCTCATTCCCTCCTAGCCATTTCTAATCCTTCTTTAACAAACAGTTGCTGGCTTTGCATTTCTCTTTCCTCCAAAATCTCCGAGGCCTTGTCTTACTGCTAAGAAAAAGGGGGACTCTGTATATTTTTAAATGAAGAGCACTGTTTTTACCTAAATCAATCTGGCATGGTGTATGACAACATAAAACAACTCAAAGATAGAGCCTAAAAACTTGTCAACTAAGCAAGCAATTACACTGAACCCCCTTGGGCACTCTGTAATTGAACATCCTGGGTGCTCCCATTTCTTAGTCCTTTAATACCTATTTTTCTTCTTCTTTTATTTGTACCTTATGTCTTTCGTTTAGTTTCTCAATTCATACAAAACCACATCCAAGCCATCACCAATAATTCTATATGACAAATGCTCCTTCTAACAACCCCACAATATCACCCCTTACCCCAAAATCTTTCTTCAGTTGAATCTCTCCCACTCTAGGCTCCCACGCTGCCCCTAGTCCTGCTTGAAGCAGCCCTGAGAATCATTGTCCATTATCTCTCCAACCCACCCCTGTAGAGGACTACGTGCTGGCAAAGGAGACATTCCGGATAAGTCCTGCTCTTGCAAATGAAGCAGGGCGTTCCTTCCCTGTTTGCAGGGAGGATAAAGGAGCCAGCTGCAAACGGCAGACCCTGGGGGCTTGTTTATGTGTAAACATCTTGAAAATCCAGAAAGTCAGGAAAGGTCAGAAAAACAACAATGTGTCTTGTGACTTGGTAACATTCCACAAACGACTGTATAAAATAAAGCGGAGCGTGTTGTTCGGGGCAGCCGCCATGTTTGTCTTGTCTTGTGTGTTCATTCCTTTGTTCAGGAAACACGCGGACCCCAACACACCCCCAAAAATTTTTGCCGCCCCAACACTTTACTGCTATTTTGTTTTGTTTTTCTTATTAACAAAGGAAGACAAGAATGTCAGACCTTTGAGCCCAAGCTAAGCCATCATATCCCCAGTGACCTGCACGTATACATCCAGATGGCCTGAAGCAACTGAAGATCCACAGAAGTGAAAATAGCCTTCACTGATGACATTCCACCATTGTGATTTGTTTCTGCCCCACCCTAACTGATCAATGTACTTTGTAATCTCCCCCACTCTTAAGAAGGTTCTTTATAATCTTCCCCACCCTTAAGAAGTTTCTTTGTAATTCTCCCCACTCTTGAGAATGTACTTTGTGAGATCCACTCTCTGCCCCCAAAACATTGCTCTTAACTCCACCACCTATCCCAAAACCTATAAGAACCAATGACAATCCCACCACCCTTTGCTGACTCTCTCTTCAGACTCAGCCCACCTGCACCCAGGGGAAATAAGCAGCCTTGTTGCTCACAAAACAAAGTCTGTTTGGTGGTCTCTTCACACGGACGCGTGAGACAGTCCTGTCCTTTTGTATCTTCTTATAAAAAATAAAAATAAAAGAAGAAGAAATGAGATTCAACTAAATAACCTTGAGAGTTCATATTCCCTCTAAAATTTCAAGGTAAAACCAAAGTAATTATTTCTCAAGTTGCAGCAGATGGAGTTTTTGTATTTTCTTTTCTTTTCTTTCTTTTTTTTTTTGATGGAGTCTTGCTTTGTCGCCCAGGCTGGAGTGCAGTGGCATGATCTCGCCACAAGCTCTGCCTCCCGGGTTCACGCCATTCTCCTGCCTCAGTCTCCTGAGTAGCTGCGACTACAGGCCCCGCCACCGTGCCCGGTTAATTTTTTGTATTTTTGGTAGAGACAGGGTTTCACCATATTAGCCAGGATGGTCTCGATCTCCTGACCTTGTGATCCGCCCATCTCCGCCTCCCAAAGTGCTGGGATTACAGGCCTGAGCCACCGCGCCCGGCCGAATTTTTGTATTTTCTAACTGCTCTGATAAGCCCAAAGAAGTCTAGATTTTTTACTTAGAAATGCCACTTTACAGGAGGTTGAGGTAATGGGATCACTTGGGGACAGAGCTCAAGATCAGCCTAGGAAACACAGTTAGATACCTGCCCACAGCCCCCAAATTAAAAGTACAAAAAATCTGGGTGCAGTCGTGAATTCCCGTAATCCCAGCTACTTGGAAGTGGAAGTGGGAGGACTGCTTTGAGCTCAGGAGCTGGAGACTGGGCAACAGAGCAAGACTTATCTCAAAAAAAAAAAAAAAAAAAAAAAAAAAAGAAATGTCACCACTTTAAACTGGTTCCCATCTTTCTGATATAAAGAAAATTCGCTTTTGTTAATCTGTTATTTTAGACAACTATATCAGTTATGATATGTGACTAGGAAGCATGATAACCTAGAATTTATGCCTTGAAATCATTTTGATTCATTTTCTTCCCACATCTGTATTTATGAGCAGGGGCAGCTGTGGGGTGGTTCTTTGTGTGGGATTAAGAGACACTGCAGTTCTTGAAATAAAGCAGATGTTTGGATTTTCAAAGGAAAACTTCACACCTAGTGAAGTATTTATTTACAAGCTCCACAACAAAACAAGAGATTATAAGAAAACTTTCAAGGGACACGGGTCATAGAAACCAACAGGAACACCACAGCTTTCCCAACTTCATGGCCCGGGGGATGTTACCAAAGACACAGAAAGGCCGATCTTGTGCTGACTGTAAAAATTTACAAACTAGTGTTATAATGACTAAGAAATTACAAGAGTTACAATCTGAAGAGCGATTCCTGCTTTGACTTTATTTGCTTTCTATCCACTTTTCCTACATGCCTTGTAAAATACATGCAAAAACTGGTTTTAGAAAACATTCCCTAAAATTAGTGTGTACGGAAACTTCAGGAATACTTCTGCTTTTCTCCGCAAAACCACCCCTTTTTAAAAATCGAAAGTGAAATTAGTTCTAACTTTTTTTTCTGTTAGTGACTCATCATTGGAGACACCAGATTTAGTATTTGAGCAGTGGTTAAGTGCTAAAGAAAAATCGCCGTTAAAGCAGTTTTCTTTTTCACTTTTTCCTTTCGCAGGGACCCGAGCTGTTCCTGCGAGGCCCACCTCCTCAGGACTACCCCCCACCTCTCCCGAGGCGCTTCTGCAGGAGGCAGCGTCAGTTTCGACAGCCCGGCCTTTCCCCTCCCAGTGCCTCCCGGGTTCCGGCGTCCCGGGCGCTGCTGTTTTCCCGGAAGAGCAGGCGCGCTGGACCTCAGCGAGCTGCGCTCGGCGGGCGGACGCCGGTGAGTGGGGAGTCCGTTTGCGGGCTGCCACTCCCGCCGTTGGCAGTCCCGGGCTGGAGAGCCGGGGGTGGAAAGGGAGGCGGGGGACCTCAGCGCCGACGGGAGTGGGACAGCGCCAGGGTTGAGATCCTGCTCCCGGGAGCTGCCCGCAGGCGGGTCACAGAGGCCACGCCGCCTTCGAGGGGGCGCACCTGCTCTTGGGCCCGCTATGCAGTCTCTGGGACGTCAGGGCTTCGAGCCCTGTCACTTGTTTGCTTTACTTCATTCAGGAAATTGAAACAGAAAGTTATTTGTGTTTCCTCGCTGTTTTCTCGGAGTGTCTCTAGAGATAGTTCTTCGGAAAAAGGATTTCTTAAGAAAACGGTTCTTAGCAGGGGCAGTGTTGTGCATTCATGGCTGGCATTTCAGAATAGGCAAGGTTTTTCTTGAAGGAGACATCCTAAGGAGAATACTATGTTTCCAGTCTGTACAACAGGCAGGCGTTCTATTGCCTTTCTTTCTTTTTGCTGCCAGGCATGCATATAGGAAGATTCGATTCTACACGGCCTGGCACCGCAGTGATATGATTATACTTAGGGAAATACGGTGATGGTGATTTCTATTAGTTTTTTTTTTATTCGCTGCCATAACAAATTACATGAATTTAGTGGCTTAAACACATAGGAACGCGCGCGCGCACACATACACACACACACTCTCACACACACAATTTACTATCTTAGGATTCCATAGCAGCCCTGCTGAGGTCTCACTGGGTTAAAATCAAAAGTGTTGGCAGGGTTGCCTTCCTTTCTGGAAGCTCTTGGGGTGAATCCCCTTTCCATCTTCCGGAGGTCGCCTACCTCATTTGGCTCAGTAGCCCTTCCTCCATCTTCAGGGCCAGCAACATTGCACCTCTGAGAGTTCTGGGTTCACATCGCACTCTTGACTCTCTTCTGTCTTCCGCTTTCACTTTTAAGTATCTTCATGATTACAGTGGGCCCCCACAGATAATCCAGGATGCTCTCCATATTTAAAAGCAAGCTGATTAGCAACCTTAATTCGATCTGCAGCCTTAATTCTCATTTGCAATGTAAACAAACGTAATCACAGATTCTTGGGATTAGGATGTGGACATCTTTGAGGGAGCCATTGTTTTGCCTACTACATGATTGCATAAAAGGAATGACCATACATCCCACTCATGCATAGAGCAAAAGTATCCAGACGGTAAAGATGCCAAAAGGGTTCATGGGGTGTTAGATAGTAGACCATTTATGCTGAGAACCTTTATTACAGGCTCTTAGGAAGATTGCCATTGTCACAATAATAAAGATAAAAAGCAATTAAATAACATTGCAGTTTCTGTCTTCTGAAATGTAATAAGAGGACTTCATATGCACGTGATGTCTTGAGTCCAACAAATACTGAAGGTCTCACATAATTATCTAAATTGAGTGTTTTCAGTGTGTAAGCTTATACTGAGAAAGTGCTCTGAGGGTCTGCAGGGAGGAGTAGACATGGTCCCAGCCCTCAACATCTTTACTGATGTGTCATGGAAAATGACACAGGTACACACATAATTAAAGTGCCACAAAAGAGATAAAGGAGGGGGAGTAACATCCTTTAGGGGAATCAGAAAAGGCTTTGGGAACTTGGGGAAAATTTGGAATGGACCTTGAAGAACAGTAAGATTTCATTAGATGGAGATTAAGGTTGGGAGAGGAGGAAGGATGTGACAGTTTGAGGGACAGAGGAAAGAAAAGGAACTATCCACGTGTTCAGTGTGGTTAGGGAACTGGGTTGAGGAGTTGACTAAATAAGACTGGAAAGTGAGTTGGAATTAGAATGCATCAGACCATGGCTGACCATTAGGAAGATTTTGCAGTTGTTGATACAATAGCGATATATATGTATGCTCTGTGTGTGTGTGTGTGTGTGTGTGTGTGTGTGTATGTGTGAGAGATAGAGATGTGGTTTAAATATATATATATGTGTATATATGTGTGTATATGTGTGTGTGTGTATATATATATATCGTCTCAAACCATCTCAAACTTACAGAAAAGTTGCAAGTACAATAAAACAACTTTCCCTTTTCCTAAATTATTTAAGAATAAATTTCCAATCTGGTGACCTATCATCTTTCATTATATACTTGAGTATATATTTCCTACAAAAAAGATGTGCTCCGATGTAACCACAATACAGTCATCAAAATCAGGAATGTGGAGTGCTACCTTACTACAATTTAATAACCAGATCCAATGTGAATTTCACCAGTTGTCCTGATAATGTCTTGGATAGTGTAGGGGTCAAGGGAAAACTTCCTCTTTGCTCTCTGAAGGGCAAAGGCAAATTAAATAGGAGAAATGGCATACACATTCATTAATGTGCACAGGGGAAAAAATCACATAGTGATTATACTGCACAATGGGGTACAGATGGTTATATTCCCTACTTTTTAGGGGAAAGGGAGATGGGGAAGCGTGGATGATTATAGGGGGTTAGTAAATGATTTCTAAGGGAATTCAAGGGACTCGAAGAACACACAATGGCCTTGTACAAAGCCTGTTGGGCTTGCAGAGCAGACAGTGGTTGTAACAAATATCTGTCCAGGTTTGTTGACAGACTTCAGTCTTCTTTCTGTGGTATGAATTCAGAATAAAAACTCAGGGAAGGGACTAGAGGTAATTGTTCTGTTTTCTGTCAGGTTCCACAATTAGGCAGATAAGAAAACATCAGTGCACCTTCATGCTGTGCTTTGGGAGAGACGGGGGAGGAGGGGAGGTCAGAGACACCTTGAGCCATCTTCAGGATGTCAAAGTGCCATACTTCAGGGTATCAGTTTCTGAGCCCCAATGATAGCAAAAGGATCCAGTTGAGGATTGTGCTTTCTATTTAGTTGTGATGTCTCTTTAGTCCCCTTCAGTGTGGACGTTTCTTAGTCTTTCCTTGTCCTTCTGAACTTGAAACTTTTGAAGAGAACAGGGCAGTTGTATTGTAGAACCCCTCAATTTGAGTTTGTCTGATGTTTCTTCATGCTTAGATTCAGATTATGCATCTTTGGCAGGACTATCGTCGAAGTTACATTGTGTTCTCAGTGCACCTTGTAATATGTTACGTTATTTTGATTTATTCCATTATTTACTTTGATTACCTCATTATGTTGATGTCTGCCAGACCTCTCCAGTATAAAGTTACTCTTTTCTTCTTTGAAATTAATAAACATTTTCTGGGGAACTATTTTGAAGGTAACTAAAAATTCCTTTCTTCACCAACATTTCTAATTTATCTGGACTCAGTTTTTTACTTTAATCAACAGATTTAATCATTACTACCATTATCTATTTTAATCTTTAATTTATCCCCAGATTTGGCCACTGACAACCATCTCAAGGTGGATTCTGTGTCCTTCCGACACGTCATCATTCTTTTAGCATTTCCTTGCTTTTTGGCATCATAAGATGTCCCAGGCTCATCTTGCAGTTTTTCCGTCCTGGTTTTGGGATCAACCATTTTTCTAAAGAGTCCTGGTTCCTTTTAGTGGAGAATAGTATTAGAAACCAAAGTCTGGGTGCTGAGTGTGCTCATTGCTCATTGTGGTTGTATCTACTCTCCCAGGCCTTCTCAACAGACAGAACTAGGGTATATACATGTTTGTATATATCCAAAATACACAGATAGGCATTTCTTTTTTTTTTTTTTTTCTGAGACGGAGACTCACTCTGTTGCCCAGGCTGGAGTGCCGTGGCTCAATCTCAGCTCACTGCAACCTCCAGCTCCAGAGTTCAAGCGATTCTCCTGCCTCAGCCTCCCAAGTAGCTAGGATTACAGGCATGCGCCACCATACCCAGGTAATCACACACAGGCATTTCTATCTGTCTGTCTATCTATCTATCTATCTATCTATCTATCTATCTATCTATCTATCTATCTCATCAATCAGAAACCATAGCCGTAGGATTACATTGAAATCTAGTTCCAATCAACAGTATTTATTCTCGTTTTCTCCCTTTTCGTATTTATAATTATCTTCTTAATGGTGAAAAACTTGGCTCCTATTATCCTCCATATATTTACTTACTTGATCAATTATCTGTATGTACCCTTGGCCACTGGAGCTCTTTCAGTTGGCTCCCCATGTCCCTTTCACATACTTCCATCATATTGTATGTGTCTGTGCATGTGTTTTAGTGCTTTTTACTTTTCTAGCTCTACAAGATATTCCAGGCTTATTTTGTATATTTTATGCCCCAGACCCAGAATCAGCCATTGCTCCAATGAGCCCTGGTTTCTTATATTGAAGAATATTATTAGAAACCAAGATCTGGGTGTTACGCGACTCTCCTCTTTTTTTTTTTTTTTTGACACTCCTCTAACTAAACTGAGACATGGCTAAGTATTTGCTAGTCTTCTATTTTATTTTTAAGGAGGAATAGATGTCTTTTATTTCTCTTTCAAGAATATTGAGAATTTAGCCACTTGAAATCTTGGAAAATTATATTGCAGACTGTTTATTCATGTGTATCTAAAAACATAGAATCATGATATCCTTTGTCCCATTTTTGATCCGGGAGTTTTTCATCTCAGTAAATTCATATGTAGGCAAGAGTTCTTAAATTTTTTTGTACCATGGATTCCTTTGCCAGCTTGGCAAATCCTATGGGCCTTTCTCCAAAAAAAAAAAAAAAAAATTTGGTGGGGGCAGGCATGGTGGCTTATCCCAGCATTTTGGGAGTCCAAGGGGGGCGGATTGTTTGAGCCTAGAAGTTCGAGACCAGTCTAGGCAACTTGGCGAAAACCCATCTCTACAAAAAATATAAAAATTAGCTGGGCATGGTGGTGCACACCTGTAGTCCCAACTACTTGGGGGGCTGAGGTGGGAGGATCACTTGAGCTTGGGATGTTGAGGCTGCAGTGAGCCGTGTTCGTGCCCTACTGCACTCCAGCCTGGGCAACAAAGTAAGACCCTATCTAAAAAAAAAAAAAATTAAATGCATAAAATAAAATACTTAGAATTACAAAGGAAATCAATTGTATTAAAATATGGCTGGGATTATAGGCACCTGCCACCACGCCCAGCTAATTCTTTTTTGTATTTTTAGTAGAGATGGGGCTTCACCATGTTAGTCAGGCTGGTCTCAAACTCTTGACCTCGTGATCCACCTGCCTTGGCATCCCAAAGTGCTGGGATTACAGCCTTGAACCACTGCGCCTGGCCAGAAATCAATTGTATTGAAATATGGTTATCAGAATATTTTAAAAGCAAATGTTTGATATAGTGATATATATCAATGTGTTACAATATATTACAAGACCTAGTGTTGAGGTTAGTAACTAATGTAGAAGCAACGTTAGACACAAACTATTTTAGCATATCTGCAAAAATATTCTATGAAACTATCTGTGCTTTCTACTGGTGACTATCACAGGTGCTGTGAATACTACTGTAGTTTGTTACCATATTCGTAATTGAAGAGAATGCTAAGCTTCAATTAGAGGTTATTAGAAATAAACATGTAATTTCTTCCCAATCCATGTTTATGGACCCAGCGGGAGAGTTAGTGAAAGCTCCAGGTAAGAACACCTGTGTAGAGAAAGCATATGTTGGAGGCCTCTTGACTTTGACTTTGTTTATATTTGGGGAGAACAATAGGGAGAATTAAATATTTTAATCAAAACCTTTGAAAAATGTTGGAAAACCAAAATAGTATTCTTTTAAAATGGAGCATGATATTATGATTGGAATATGAACTACAAAGGAACATTAATGTTCATTAGTTTCTGTATACTATTTTGTTGAAAAGCAAAGGATTTTTAGAATCTTTTTATATATTATAGATGTGAAAGTTATTTGAAATAGTGGCCAGGCGTGGTGGCTCACACCTGTAATCCCAACACTTTGGGAGGCTGAGGGGGCGCATCACTTGAAGACAAGAGTTCAAGACCAGCCTGACCAACATGGTGAAACCCCATCTCTACTAAAAATACAAAAATTAGCCGGGCATGGTGGCAGGTAGCTGTAATCCCAGCTACTTAGGAGGCTGAGGCAGGAGAATCTTTTGAACTTGGGAGGCAGAGATTGTAGTGAGCCGAGATCGCGCTATTGCCTTCCAGCCTGAGCAACAGAGTGAGACTCTGTCTCAAAAAAAAAAAAAAAGGAGTTATTGAAATACAGACTTTGTTTGGATATAAGCCATATGAGAATAAAGCCTTTGATGATAGAAAAAAGATATAGCAAAGAAAAGAGATGTTTCTTCCATAAAAGGGTAAAAGTTGTTATTTCTTTGTTCTGAAATTTGTGTATATATGCTATGCTTACAATATTTATTTTTTATAATGTTAGGGAATCATGGAAGCTGATAAAGACAACACACAACAAGTTCTTAAGGAGCATTGGCCACATGAACTTATACAAGATGAACAAAATAAGGTAAAAAGGAAATTACTGGGTATTATTAAAAATTAATTTATATCTATTAGTTTTGCAGTAAGGCATGTTTTGTATGTCTTTGTCCAACATTACCTTGAATTTGGGAGGTTGTTAGGCTTTAAAAAATGTTTTAACTTCCATTATGTTATTTAAGTCTTAGAAGAAGTGTCGTATTTTTATTCTTTCTCATATAAGGCTTACAACACTAGCTGCTTTCTCACTCACACTCTCATTTCTTGGATTTGCATCAACAAGTGAAGAGCATAGTTAGCAATTATCTCATTAGACCCCAAGAGGGAACAGAGACCAGGTAGATTAAACTACTTCCCCAAGGTCATATGTCTGGCTTGTTAAGGCAGCTGTGTACTGTGGGATACTATGAGAATCACAGATAATTAAAAACACCACCGCCACCACCAACAAACTGCCCCAGAATATGTCCGCTATTACAGTGCAATTTAAAAGTCTTATCGTGGTCACAAATAGCTAAGAGAGGAGTTGATGCAGCACTGAAGTAATATTCAGAAGATCTGATCTCAATCTTTGCCTTACTATACAAATTTCTGTGACTTTGGCCTAGTGTAAAAGGTGGTTTCTTGATTTATATAATGGAGTACTACTTGGCAATGTTAGAATAGACAGGCGATGATGTAATATATTCAACAAATGCATTATGCACATAGTCATATTTATTCTGAGACTGTCTAATGTCTTTCTTTGCTCAGGATGAGAGAAATTTATAGTCTTCAGTTCATTCAGAAAAATGAGTTTGGGGCTATTTACTTTCTTTGGTACCGTTTGGTATTTTTAAGGGACTAATTGATGAAATGACAAAGGAAAATACTCAACTGAAGAAGGAGATTGAAAAGCTTGAAACGGAGTTACAAGAGGCTACCAGAGAATTCCAGGTACTCTCTTAATTATTTTATACACTACATTTTTGATGGACACATGGTTTTTGGAAAAAGCATTTAATTATATAAAATTCATTTTTAAAACCTTATCATCCATGGCACCACCATTTGTAATAGTTCAAAATGGAAAACAACCCAATGATTCCTTCATAATAGAATGAGTTAGTGAAGCGGGGTTTAGTCATATGATAGAAGACTACACAGCAGTGAGAACGAACAGATCATAACGACATGCAGCAACACAAATGAGTTTCATAAACACAATGTTAACACAAAAAAGACAGATGAGGGCATACCATATGCTTCCCTTTAAATTAATTAAGCAAAAGCAGGATGTTCAAAGTTAAAACAGTGGTTACTTTTGGAAGCAAGTAAGACCCAGAAGGGAACCCAAGGGAGTTTCTGGAGTGTTGTCATGTTTTGCCTGTCATCTGTGTGCCAATCACATATGTGTTAGCTTTGTAAAATTTCATCTTGCTGTACTTACAATACATGCATTTTTCTATTATTTAGGTACACTTTAGTAAATTTACAAAAGCAAACATTAATAAAATTTACCAAAAAAAGATGGTCATTAGCAAATCACTGTTGGATCAAATTCTGACTTTTCTCACTGAGTTCTTTTATTATTATTCTCATCCAAGGTGCTTTGCTACTTTAAATGAGTTTCACAGTTTAGAAAATTGGACATATATTAATCCTCACTATTTAAATTCTTTCCTAAATTTTCCTGTATTTTAATTATACATAATTTTCACTCATTTTTTTTCTTAACAACTCAGATTGTTAAAAAATTAAAGCATTCAGGCTGGGCGTGGTGGCTCATGCCTGTAATCCCAGCACTTTGGGAGGCTGAGGCGGGTGGATCATGGGGTCAGGAGTTCAAGACCAGCCTGGCCAAGATGGTGAAACCCTGTCTCTACCAAAAATATATAAAAAAAAAAAAATTAGCTGGGCATGGTGGCGGGTGCCTGTATCCCAGCTACTTGGGAGGCTGAGGCAGAGAATTGCTTGAACCTGGGAGACGGAGGTTGCAGTGAGTTGAGATTGCGCCACTGTGCTCCAGCCTGGGCGACAGAGCGAGACTCCGCCTGAAAAAAAAAAAAAAGTTAAAACATTGACACTTTTTGTTTCTGAAGTGGGAGATAGGATATTGAATATCAGGAAGTGAGGTTTTCTATGTTTTTAAGATGGGTGACTTTGCAGAAGACTCTGTTAAGATTCTGGTTACTTCTCAGACTGGAGCTAGAATCATGCAGTCTTACAACCCAGAGAGCCTTTAGAAACCAGCCAGCCTTAGTCGACCCACTTTGCAGAGGACCAAACCCATGATCAGAGAGCTGAAGTGAATTTGCTCTCTCACAGTGTGGTCAGAAATAGAATCAAGCTTTCTCACTCTAATTTCAGAAAGGCCTTGGCTCCTCAGCATACACTGGGTATTTCTGCATTATTGGGTAACAGTCTGCCTTTTCTCAGACATTGTAGATTGTTTTGATGTCAGCCTTACCATAATCAGAAGTTCCACTGGAGTTATGTGTACAGGCAAAGAATAAATGTAAGATTAAATCGAATTACTCACTGAATATTTCTCATCTCTGTGTCATTTTCAGCATGTAAAATAACCATGGGAAGTAGAAATGCAAGCACCTAGCTCATTTGTGCATTTATGTGTGGTTATACAAATCTGTTAATCCCAATAATTCTAAGCGGCTAAGTATAACCACCTACCTTTATCTTTCAGGTTACAATTTTTTTTTTTTGTTTGTTTGTTTTTTTGAGACAGAATTTTGTTCTTGTTGCTCAGGCTGGAGTGCAATGGTGCGATCTCAGTTCACTACAACATCCGCCTCCCTGGTTCAAGCGATTCTCCTGCCTCAGCCTCCTGAATAGCCGGGATTACAGGCGGTTGCCACCACGCCCAGCTAACTTTTGTATTTTTAGTAGAGACGGGTTTTACCATGTTGGCCAGGCTGGTCTCCAACTCCTGACCTCAGGTGATCTGCCTGCTTCGGCCTCCCAAAGTGCTGGGATTACGAGCGTGAGCCACCTGCCCAGCCTCAGCTTACAATTTTTGTTGAAACTGTCCCTTCTCATTTTTTATGAACCTAAGTTGTGGTAATGGTTAAAAAGTTGATGGGCAGGTGTTGGGGAAGGTGGAATTTGTAAATTTGATAAATTTAACATCATCTAATTCTGGGCCAGGTGTGGTGGCTCACGCCTGTAATCCCAGCACTTTGGGAGGCCAAGGCAGGTGGATCATGAGGTGAAGAGATTGAGACCATCCTGGCCAACATGGTGAAACCCTGTCTTTACTGAAAATACAAAATACGAAAATTAGCTGGGTATGGTAGCGCATGCCTGTAGTTCCAGCTACTTGGGAGACTGAGGCAGGAAAATTGCTTGAACCTGGGAGGTGGAGGTTGCAGTGAGCCGAGATCACACCACCGTACTCCAGCCTGGCAACAGAGTGAGACTTTGTCTCTAAATAAATAAATAAATAAAATTATCTAATTCTGGAGTCTTTCTTTTTGGATGAAATTATCTGGATTTGAAATACCATATTATACCCAACACTATATTTCATACTTTGCAGCAAAATTAAACGTGCTATCTAATGATTTCCTTTTGAGATAGTCTGTTATTGACACTTGTTTAAAAATTCCTTATTTACATGAATGATGTAGGCTTTAGAATTGAACACTATACAATATTGACAGTTTAAACACTGATTAGAAAAAAGTGAGAGGATTATGTATTTTTAATTTCATCTGTGAAATGATATTAAAAGATCAGCATTTGATTACTTTACTGAGTGCTTACATGGGAAAAAGCAATTACTAAAGATGTTAAGTAAGACCATACTCAATATTCTATAAGGTTCTAAAATCAGTGGGGAATGAATTATTAGTTGACCAAATTACATTATCATTGGAAGAACTTAAGTTATTTCTTGTCTTGATTTTAATAAAACATTTTCATTTGGATTAGATTAAAGAGGATATTCCTGAAGCAAAGATGAAATTCTTATCAGTTGAAACTCCTGAGAATGACAGCCAGTTGTCAAATATCTCCTGTTCATTTCAAGTGAGCTCGAAAGTTCCTTATGAGCTACAAAAGGGACAAGCACTTATCACCTTTGAAAAAGAAGAAGGTATGACTAATGTTAAAAAATATGACGATGTTATTTGGAAAGCACTTTCATAGACATTTAGCTATTACTTCGCTAATATTACTTTGCTTATATTATTTCTTATCCTCATAGTGACATTCTGAGGCAGGTATGATTATTCCCATTTTACAGACGAGAAAACTGACTCTGAGACAAGTGCCTTGAATATGATCTCTTATTCAGAAAGCCATGACTGTGGGACTTAAATCCAGGTGTTATGATGATGTCCAATACTAGCCTCTTTCTACTCCACATGCTACCTCCAAATAATTATAGTAATATATCAAGGTAGTAGAGCTTGTACAGTTCTCAGAAACATTATCACATTTTATACTCACACAATTCCATAAATGTAGGAGGATAGGATAGTTATTATTGTATACTTTAAATATAGACGTGCCAGAGCCCAGAAAACAGATTCTGAGGATGTTTAAGTGATTTACCTAAGGGCACATAGCTGACGAATGGGAAGAGCCTGGGAGTTAGAGATTTGGGATGAGACCTGATGTTTGCTAAGTCTGCCATGGTGAGGGCCCCTAGTCAGAGCTGGGGGTTCCTGAATGGGGAGGATCTGGCTTTGAGTGCCAGGCTTGTCCCTTCCTAGAAGCATGATTTGGGATGGGTTCTTTATAAACCTCAGCGTTTTATACAGGTGCTTCATGGTAGCTCCTACTTCATGAGGCTGCTTTGAGTATTAAATGAGAAATGTTGATAAAATACTTCGCACAATGTTGGACACTTTATACAAACTTAATGAATGGTAGTTATTATTGCTACATGTTAGGAATTTTTCAGATAAGGAAACAGAAACTTAAAGAAGATAAGTAACTTGCTTAAAGTCTATACAGTTAATTGCAGAGCTGAGAGCCAAACCCTGAGAGTCCATGTACTTTCACTGGGCCAATATTTCTCTCGGTAGGCCACCAGCCCAGGCCTTTGTTCTTTTATTAAGTTATGTGATGAGGGACCAGATGGTGCTCCCAGCCCTTCCAGTGCTCATTTTCTGACAGTCTATAACTCATGTTTCCTGACTACTGGTGCACCACTGTAGCCTGAAAATAAATGTCCAGCAGGTCAGTATCTGCATGTAGAAGACATACATCGCCAGTGTGTTTTCCTTCACCCTGGTGCTACTGCTACAGGTAGAAGAGGAGTCCAGGACTCATATTGGTGACTGTCCCTGGTAAACGGGATATAACTAAAAGATAGATATAAATGAGGATTTGGGAGGCAGGGTTTCTGCACAGCAATTTCCTGGGAATGTTGGAAATGGAATTCTCTAAAGAAGCACCTACATCATTGCTTCTACCCTTGACGAGGCTCTGAGCTCCTGATCTCCTGGGACAGCAATAGGTTTGAAACACAATTAAGTAGGAGTTGGCTCTTGATTGTCAGAGTCACAAAAGTTGAAACATAAGAGGTCCCTCTCAGCTGCATCAGATCACCAGATGTTGGGGGTTTGTGGAGGAGTGGGAGGGAAAGAGGATCATCTGAGTATTACTCATCGATATTTTCTGTTACTGTCTGTTGTCATTAGCAAAAAAACACAAAAACACAAAATAACAAAAAACCATCATCCAAGTTATAGAGTCATATTTTGGTACATTGAGTTGAATTCCCACATGGCCAAGGCCCTGCCTTCTGGCCCTTTTTTTCTCTTCCTCCAGCTGTGATGTGGTGCCATCTGGTCTGGTTGTCATAAACACATATGAGATTTTATAAGACAGAGAGTGAATGTCACTTATTTTCATGATACATTGGAATAGCAGCCCCAAATATCAACAAGTGAAGTGTTATAAACTCATGCCACACAATTAAAAATAAATGCCCACTCACATTTTTAATTGACATAGAGTTGCTTTTTGGAGTGCTAGTGACTTTTAGCATTTTACTAAACTGCTCCCATTTGCATAGGTAAATTAGACTTGACGGCTTTGTGATCAATATAGCAGGACTATCAACTTTTTAAAGAATGATTTCAAGAGTATTTTTGCAAAAGTGAAATTCATCATTAAGTATGACAGAAAAAAAGACTCACTCTTTGATATTCCAGCCTATGTAGTCTTTAACATGTAATCTTTGAGGAGACAGAGAAAATGAATATATATTGCTCTAGTGCTTGTAACATATGAAGGAGTAACAAATGATAAGGTTAAGTAAAATCAAGACTAATTGTACAAATGACACAGCCATGAAAATTTTCCCAGCTTACTGAACATGGGAGAATTTCTGGCTGTGCATTAATGTACTAGAAGAATCCTCTGGTAATGGTTAACAGTGGAAGGAAGGGTATGTGGCTGGGCTGAAGTAATATATGAATTCTGGAAGACTGTTAGGCTTATCTCTTAAGAGATAAGAGAAAAGATTCATCTTATGAGATGAATCTAGAACCTGAGAACTTCTACATTGTGATTTTGCTGATGTACTTTGACATTAATATATTCTACTTTGGAACCAAGAGCAGTGACTCATGCCTGTAATCTCAGTACTTTGGGAGTCTGCTGTGGGAGGATCACGAGTCCAAGAGTTCCAGGGCAGCCTGGGCAACAAAGCGAGACCTTGTCTCTACAAAAAGATTAAAAAATTAGCTAGGCGTGGTGGCATGCACCTGTAATCCTAGCTATTCTGGAAGCTGAGGTGGGAGGATCTCGAGCCCAGGAGTTTGAAGTTACAGTGGGCTATGATCACACCACTGTATTCTAGCCTCAGTGACAGAGTGAGATCCGGTCCCCCTTCCTCCTGACCCCCCAAAATATATATTCTATTTTGGTGGCAAGACCATTATCACTTGGAACCACCCCCTGCCAAATTTTTAAAATTAGACCCTTTAATATTAAAGAAAATTAAAAATATTCAGGATAATTTGTTCTTAAACCAAAAGCATAACAATTCTTAAAATATTGGAAATTAATACTTCCTTCCTGAATTATTTTTCAGTTGCCCAAAATGTGGTAAGCATGAGTAAACATCAGGTGCGGATAAAAGATGTAAATCTGGAGGTTACGGCCAAGCCAGTCCCATTAAACTCAGGAGTCAGATTCCAGGTAACAGGATGATTAAAATTTTTTGGATTTCTGTTCATCATAGGCACTTCTCTTATCCATATTTCTGAACATCAACTCATTTTCCAGGTTTATGTAGAAGTTTCTAAAATGAAAATCAATGTTACTGAAATTCCTGACACACTGCCTGAAGATCAGATGAGAGACAAACTAGAGCTGAGCTTTTGTAAGTCCCGAAATGGAGGCGGAGAGGTGGACCACGTGGACTATGACAGACAGTCCGGGAGTGCGGTCATCACGTTCGTGGAGACTGGAGGTACTCATGGGTGTAGCAGGTTAACAGATGCTCTGCCATTTCAGTCATGTTCTGTTGTTTCTGAAAGTATTCCTATTCTACTTCTTTTATTTGGAATGTATTAGCATGATAATTGGGGATTTAAAAAAACCTTATAAAATAGTAGAGTGTAGGAAATTATTTCCAGGGACAGTGCTAGGAACAATAATATTGCTGCAGATAGGCAGGGTGCGGTGGCTCACCCTGTAATCCCAGCACTTTGGGAGGCCGAGGCAGGCAGATCACTTGAGGTCGGGAATTTGAGACCAGCTTGTCCAACATGGCGAAACCCCATCTCTACTAAAAATACAAAAATGAGCTGGGCATGGCGGCGGGTGCCAGTAATTCCAGCTACTCGGGAGGCTGAGGCAGGGAGAATCGCTTGAACCCGGGAGGTGGAGGTTGCAGTGAGCCAAGATAGCCAGGCATAGTGGTGCATGCCTGTGGTCCCAGCTACTCAGGAGGCTGAAGAAGGAGGATTACTTGAGCCCAGGAGGTCGAGGCTGCAGTGACCTGTGATTGCACCACTGCATTACAGCCTGGGAGACAGAGTGAGGCACTATCTCAAAAAACAAAATTAAAAAAAAAATTGATGGATTAGATTTTTTCATGACAAAGTAATACATGCTTTTTTAAGGAGGGTGAAATAATACAGAACACACATTTAGTAAAAATGAGACATTCCAGCCGGGCCCAGTGGCTCATGCCTGTAATCCCAGCACTTTGGGAGGCCGAGGCAGGCAGATCATGAGGTCAGGAGTTCGAGACCAGCCTGACTAACATGGTGAAACCCCGTCCCTACTAAAAATACAAAAAAATTAGCCGGTGTGGTGGCGCTCGCCTATAATCCCAGCTACTTGGGGGGCTGAGGCAGGAGAATAGCTTGAACCCAGGAGGTGGAGGTTGCAGTGAGCTGAGATTGCATCATTGCACTCCAGCTTGGGTGACAGAGTGAGACTCCGTCTCAAAAAAAAAAAAAAAAAAAAAGAGACATTTCCTCAAACTTCTCTTTCTCCTACTATTTAGTTCGTTATGGTTATTTCGGTGTCTTTCCAGGTCTTTCTTTGGACACATTAAAATAGTATCAATATGCTTTTTTTTTTTTTTTTTTTTTTTTGTGAGACACAGTCTTGCTCTGTCACCCAGGCTAGAGTGCAGTGGTACTATTGGAGCTCACTGCAACGTCCACTTTCCTGGTTCAAGCAATTCTCCCACCTCCGCCTCCTGAGTAGCTGGAATTACAAGTGCATGCCACCATGCCTGACTAATTTTTGTATTTTTGGTAGAAACAGGGTTTCACCATGTTGGTCAGTCTGGTGTCGAACTCCTGACTTCAAGTGATACACCCGCCTTGGCTTCCCAAAGTGCTAAGATTACAAACGTGAACCACTGCTTCCGGCCCAATGTGCATTTTTGACCTGAGCTTTTGGATGATGTTTAGGACATCCTGGTGGGATGTGTTAGGGAGAGCTACAAAAGGAAGGGGTCTTGAGGGCTACCATAATATATTGTCTTGAAAATTAACAGTAACTTGGTGGAAATTTCCATAGTCAAGCATCCAGATTTTAATTTGCCAAATTCCTATATTCATTTAGCCTGTTTGCTGTTAGTTTGTCTGTATCTTGGATTTTAAAAAATCTGACCAGGCTCAGTGGCTCATGCCTGTAATCCCAGCACTTTGGGAGGCTGAGGCGGGTGGATCCCTTGAGGTTAGGAGTTCAAGACCAGTCCGGCCAACATCGCGAGACCCCGTCTCCACTAAAAATACAAAAATCAGCAGATGTGCTGTCCCACCCCTATAGTCCCAACTACTTGGGAGGCTGAGGCAGGAGAATTGCTTGAACCTGAGGGGCGGAGGTTGCAGAGAGCCGAGATTGCATCACTGCACTCCAGCCTGGGTGACAGAGCGAGACTCGGTCTCAAAAAAAACCAAATAAAATAAAATAAAATAAACTAGAATTCAATTTATAACTCTACTGTGAGATAGTACTAGCTATGGAACCTGTGTCCATCTGAGGATGCTCTCCTGGAGGTTACATCTAGCCAGACGGGGAAGAATACTTCTGCAGGTTATAGGTGATCCTATAGGTAACTACTGAAGGATATGAAGGTATTCTGGAGATAAGTATTCCAGATACTTCATAAACTGTGTCTTACTGACTCATCACAATAATCTACAGGGTAGTTACTGTAATTATGCTTATTTTACAGAAAAGGAAACTGAGGCTTTAAGAAGTCAAGCAACATATCCAAGGCCACATAGCTCATAAGTAGCAGAGCTAGGACTGAAGCTGGACTGTTTGACTCAGGACCTGTACTTTTTTTTTTTTTTTTAACTGTGATAAAATATATATAACATGAAATTTACCATTTTAACAGTTTTTAAATGTACAATTCAAAGGTACTAAGTACATTCACAATGTTGTACAGCCATCACCGCTATCCATCTCTAGAACTTTTTAATCACCCCAAACTGAAATTCTGTACCCATTTAACAATAATTCTCCATTACCTTTTCTTCTAGCCCCTGGTAACCACCATTCTACTTTCTGTTGCTATGAATTTGCCTATTCTAGGTACCTCACTCAAGTGGAATAATACAATATTTGTCCTTTTCATGTCTGTCTTATTTTTGTTAGCATACTGTTATCAGGGTCCATCCATGTTGTGGTAGGTATCAGAATTTCATCCTTTTTAAAGGCTGAATAATATTCTCCGTGTGTGTGTGTGTGTGTGTGTGTGTGTGTGTGTGTATTTTATATATCCATTTTGTTTATCTATTCATCTGTTGGTGGACACTTGGGTTACTTCCACCTTTTGCCTATTGTGAAAAATACTGCTCTGAGCATTAATGAGCAAGTATCTGCCCGAGTCCCTGCTTTCAGTTATTTCGGGTATATACCCTGAAGTTGAATTGCTGGATCATATCATGTTCTATTTTAATATTTTGGGGAACTGTCATACTGTTTTCCACAGTGGCTGTACCATTTTACATTTCTACCAGAAATGCCTCAGGGTTGCAATTTCTCCATATCCTCACCAATGAGGGCCTACACTCTTACTCATTGTACCGTATTGCTGATCGACCCAAGGTAGATAAGTGAGAAGAATCATAAAAAAGATGGTTGGATATTCCTAAGAACTGTTTCTGTTAAACGTTACAGTCTTGATACACATCCTTTCATCCCTCTAGGAGACAAAAATACTGCTAAAAAATAGACTATTCTTTGTGTTGTAGAAAACCGATGAATTTTTATTTCCTTTCAGCTTTTCTAGATGACATTCAGTCCCCTCCCTGCTTTGGTTAACATCATTACTTAAGTTTATTGAATATATTGAAAAAAAATATTTTTTTATAGTATTCTAATCATAGTTTTCACTTACAGCTTTTTGAGAAACTGGGAAACATTCCAGTCTTGTTAGATGAGTGGGTTACTTTCTGCAAAAAACTATCGTATTTTTTGTAGCTCAAAGTAGATCTGTCTGAGGACATTGCAACCCTTTGTGCATTGATTGACTGCAGTGAATAATTCAAGATGGAATGAAGCCTTTAAACCTCATTATTGTTTGGTCTTGTAGTTTTCAAAATTCTGTACTGTGAACTCTTCAAAGTGGGCTTTAGAATTTCTTAAAAAGTAATCTTTAACTCAGTATTTACTGTAATAGTGTTCTTTTTGAAGGAAGTTTTAACTTTGGTTAAAAATGTTTATGATATAAAAGAGTTTTGCTTTGCTTTTAGTTGCTGACAAGATTTTGAAAAAGAAAGAATATCCTCTTTATATAAATGAAACCTGCCATAGAGTTACTGTTTCTCCATACACAGAAATACACTTGAGAAAGTATCAGGTAAAGTCATCTCTTTTCTCTCATTTTGAGAACTTACTGCCCAAACCCACCCCACAAAAAATAAAGTTGTTGTGAGTCTGTTACTATATGAATCTTATCAAAGAGGGATAGCCAAATGGTTTCTTTACTTCATTTTTGCTTAGTGCAAAATGAGTTTGTCTTTTGAAGGAATGTTTTAATTCAAAACTGTACTTTAGTATACAATTTTTAAAACTGGAATTACTCAGATAATGGCACAATTTTTATTTTTGTACGTGGAGACATAGCTGCATTTCTCTCATGTGTCTACTGTCAGTGAGCATGAGAAAGAATTCCTGCCTACTTTCTCTGAACTCATTATCTGTACCCCAGACCTGCTGCCTTTTCCTCTTCCTCCTCAGGTATCCAATGGTACCACCATCTACCTAGTCCACCGACTTAAAAGCTAGAACTCACTTAACTCTTCTGTTTGCTTCACCTCCAACATTCATTTGGTCACTAAATCTTGCCAGCTCCGCTTCTGACTACCTCTTTACCTGGTCTTTCTGTTCCCAGAGTATCCCTCCTTTCCTCTGTGTTCCATAATGCCACCAGAGTTCTTTTTCTATAACTGTCCCCAGAGCTTCCCCCCTTTCCTCTGTGTTCCATAATGCCATCAGAGTTCTCTTTCTAAAACTCAGATCTGACTTGGATATTCTCTTGCTTGGAAAATCTTCCTAAGATTTCTTGTCTCTTCTAAGATAAAGTAAAAAATATTAAGCAGATTATGAATGTAAAGTTTTGTAATTCAGAGTTCTCAGAAATCTTTCTATTTATCATTGTTTTTCCTACTTAGATATTTTCAGGAACATCTAAGAGGACAGTGCTTCTGACAGGAATGGAAGGCATTGAAATGGATGAAGAAACTGTGGAGGATTTAATTAACATTCACTTTCAACGGGCAAAGAATGGAGGTGGAGAAGTAGATGTGGTCAAGTGTTCTCTAGGTGAACCTCACATAGCATACTTTGAAGAATAGACTTAACAGAATCCTGAAAACTATAGCTTTTTAACCCAGATTACTGTAAATGTTTGACAAAAATAAATATGCTTTTCCTTAAAAAAATGAAAACTTTAATTTTTATCATTTATTTATTTTTAGATACAAAACTTATTTCTATGTTTCTGAATCTTCCTTGTTTCAAATGGTGCTGCATGTTTTCAACTACAATAAATGCACTGTAAGAAAAGGATTTGTTTATAGATTATGTGTATTGGTGTCATGTCTGCTGAAATCAACCTTAATTGATTCAGATGTCCCCTGCCAGTGCTGGCTTATCCTGTTATGGTCTTGTGGGCCAATTCAGCTGTGGCCCCATGCCTGCTAATATGCAGACTTGACTCTTAACATTTCCAAAACAAAGGCAGTTACATTCAGCAGTTTGTGATTCCTGTAAACTCAACTGAAGATTCGAAGGACTTCAAGAGCAACGATTTCCCACTGTGTGTAGCATTTCACTCCACAACTCTAAAGGTTCTCAGAGCTGAGCGCCGTCTTTTTCTTGAATTCTTTTGTTCATGCAAGTGCCAAGTGTCCCTTGATTCCTTCCAAGCCATCCCCTCTCCAAATAGAGCTCGTAAAGGACTAGCCTTTTCTTTCTTTTGCACTTACAATGGAAACAGTTGGTATAACAGTTTGAAAACCTTGGCATGGAGAGAGAGGTAAATACAAAGTTAGTGACTCATCACTCATCATGCTCGATGCTGGGGAATGCCTGGAGGTAAAAAACACAGTACCTGCCCTCCAAGGGCTTAAGGTTTAGTTGGAAAGAGACCCAGTTTACTAGCATCTCACTGTTTTTAACTTGCAGAAACTTCAATGATAAAATTAAAGATTCCTATTCAGAGAAGGTAAAAGTCTTTTTGGTAAAGAACCTTTAGGCCGGATGCGGTGGCTCACGCCACCAGCACTTTGGGAGGCTGAGGTGGGTGGATCACTTGAGGTCAGGAGTTTGAAACCAGCCTGGCCAACATGGTGAAACCCTGTCTCTACTAAAAATACAAAAATTAGCTGGACATGGTGGTGGGCGCCTGTAATCCCAGCTACTTGGGAGGCTGAGGCAGAATTGCTTGAACCTGGGAGGCGGAGGTTGCAGTGAGCTGAGATGGCGCCATTACACTCCAGCCTGAGTGTTGCAGCGAGACTCTGTCTTGAAAAAAAAAAGAACCTTTGGACAACTTCTATTCTGACATGGTAGGTTTCATGAAGAGCTGGCAGCAGAATTAAATTCATATTAAAACGCAGGCAGAAATGAAAGGCTTTTAGAAAAGTTTCTAAACCTGTTGAATGCTGCCTGGCATCTAAAACAAACAAAAGGAAAAGCTCGAGTTTTGCTTCTGATATTTCATTTTTAGTTTTTAAAGTTATATTATTCTCAGGAGTACTGATTTTCACCTTTCTTTAAGGAATGAGAGATGGTGCCTAAAAACTACAATTTATGATAAATCTTCATGTTTACCATTTAAACAAATCCCTCGTGTCTATTATTCTTTTAAAATAGAATGACTATTTAAAGCTCTCAAAAATAGTAAGAAGAAAACTTTAAAGTACTTTTTTAATTTCCATTGTGCCAGTTTCACAGGTGCAGAAGACATTGTTGGTAGTCTGTGGCAGATTGCCTATCAGGAAGAATTTTATGTTAATATTTATTTAGGACAAAGTTGAAATAGTCACTTTTGTTTTTTGGGGGGTTCACTTCAGGCAGTAAAATTGATAATTCAGTTCTAAATTTTCATATGTGTTTTTTGATAAATATTTCTAGCTTAGAAAATGATACTTTTCCTTTGGATTCCTTTCCCCCTCACCCAAGAGCAGTCTGGCTGGATGTCAGAAAACAAGTATTGGCTCTCCTGCTTATTCCTAGAGTTTTAGAGATTTTACAGAAGGACAGCTGTCTTTGAAAACTTACCAAAAGTACATATTGACTATTTAATATATTGAACATTAAGAAAAGGGCCTTCACATGTATGTCCAAGATGAGCTAACTCTAGACATTGCCAATACGATAAGTCAGATAGATATGTATGTGGAATTACAAGTTCCTCTTGCTGTTTGTTGATTTATCAGGCAGGACGAGCTAGGTAATGCCATCGTAACAAACAACCTGCCAAACCTCATGGGCCTAAACAATTCTTACCCGTGCTGACTATCCAGCACAGGTTGGCAGGGGGACTCTGTTTATCCTCATCACTTAGAGACTCCATTTTGAGATGAGAATCAGGGAGGGTGGAGGAGAGGGAGGAAATATGAAATCTGGAAAGTCTTGTATTAGCAATTAAATGCTATGACCAGAAGTGCTTCTTGTCATTTCTTCTCACATCTCATTGGTCAGAAATAGTCACATGGCCCTATTCAAATAGGAGGGACTTGGGCCGGGCACGGTGGCTCATCCATGTAATCCCAGCACTTTGGGAGGGCAAAATAGGAGGATCACTTGAGGCCAGGAGTTTGAGACCAGCCTGGGCAACACAGTGAGACCCCATCTCTATTTAAAATATAAATATATATATATGCTTATATATCTCTCTTTTAAATCTAAATATATATTTGATGACTAGGAAATTCTGTCTTTTCAAAAGTTAGAGAACCAGATATCTCTGAGCCAGAATAATAACCAGCATATCCTACCTGTCCTACCTGTCTTACCACCAATATTTAGTTCATTCCTCTTCTCACACAAAATACACTCAAAGTCATCTCATCCTTAAGGGAGCAAAACAAAAAACAAAAAGTTCCATCCAATCGTGATAATAAATTCAAAGTGCATGAATCCTAAGTGCTCTACATCAGGTCTGAATGTTACTCCTCTTTATGCAGAGACCCCCACGCATCCAATATAGAGTAGTGGAACTGGAATAAGATAATTGCAATAAACTCTTATACTTGGAAGGGGAAAGAATGGGAGACACACGGCAGTCACTGGGCCAAAGCAATTCTGAAATCCCATTCAGTAGATGTGTACTCCATACTCCAAGGGTGTGGAATTTGGATTAGGTCCTGATTCCACTCTCTAAGAATTCTCCTGCTCATTGTCATTATGGCTCTTGAACATTCTTTTCTTTTCTTTTTTTTTTTTGACATGGATTCTCACTCTGTCACCCAGGCTGGAGTGCAGTGGTATAATCTCAGCTCACTGTAACCTCCGCTTCCCAGTTGAACATTCTTCTTTTTCCATTATTCTTCTTGACCATACCTAGAATGGGCATTTGAAATCTCTTCTTGGAATCTGAAAAGCTTCCCTAGTGCACTTCCTATGATCAATGTTTGTGACCAAAATTATTAAAGTTTTGAACAGTCATGTTCTCTTTAGTCTGAAGTGGTGGTTATTTAGCTGGTAAAATGGAAAACTCAATAGGCATCTTGTCTATTTTATTCTGGCAAGCTTACACATCCACAGTTCTTTTCCAGACTTACTTTTTAGAGTTGTTACTATTCTCTGCTTTCTTAGCCTCATGCTTCTTTCACTCTCCTCATTTAATTACAAATACTTTGGGTCTATCAGGCCACACTTTTGCTTCCATTTCCTTGAGCTATTTTGTCCAATTGAAAGGGTTTACTGTATTCCACAACCTTAATTGGTGTTTTCACTCTGAGAGATCTTAATCTATTTAGAGATTTACACCTTGATTTGATCCCCACCATAAACCGGAGTTCTAATCAGTCTTTGTTATTCAACAGGCTTCTTGGTTTTATCGTTTATTATTTGGGAATGAGAAATGTTTCTTCCAACCCCATAAGCTGGAAGTTCACATTTCTGGATTTTCTCTATTCCCTTTCATTCCTGCTTTCAAACTGGTCAGTTCTTGTCTAAAGTCATTTCTTTCTTGTATTACTTTGTTAAATGCACTCAATGATAACAGACAAATGCTAGTAACTTTCTGCTTCCCATACTTAAAAAAAAAAAAAACTCCCCAAACCACAAGCTAATTAGGTACATTATCTGCTTTCCAAGCTATCACATGACAGTTTTACAAAGTACTTTTATACTACATAATGTGGGTCACCTCTTTCTAATCTCTGATGTCTATTCTCTTATTATCTGCCACTTGGCCTCTAAGCCAAAGCCATGTATTTCAAGTAGTGTTTGGATTGTGTGTTTTTCTCTTGGCCATAGAAGTACTCTACTTCAGAATACCAATTTCTGTATCAATCAGAATAGGCTATGTGATGCTGATGTGAAAATGTTTAAAATTTAAAATTTTAAAATGTTAAATCTTTTTAAATTTCAGAGACTTAAAACAACACACAATTTATTCCTTCCTCAAGCTACATGGCCATTGATGGTTCAACAAAAAGAGCTCTGCTCATAGTAAACACTGAAGGACCCGAGCTCACGGCAGCCACCATCTTTACTATTGCTAGATGTCATGCCAGAGGAAGAAAAGAGCTTTGCAGGGTCTTTAACTGGTAATTAAATTTTTGGCCCAGAAATGATACTTGTCACTTCCACTCACAACTCAGAACTAAGCATATGGACCTACCCAACCATAAAGGACTCTGGATGTTCATTCTTACCATATGGTTGGAAGGCAGAAAGCCAAAACTGTATGGAGAATAGCATTAATGATACCTTCTTGGTATTAAAAAAAAAAAAAAGATGCTCAATCTTGAAAAATACACATAGTATAATGGAGATAATAAGAATCACCAAAAGTACATCTTCAGAGATAATGGTGAATATTTTTGTGTTCTCCTTTCTATTCTTTTTTTTTCTCCCTAACCACATCACATGAGCCACCGCGTCCGGCCCTCCAACTTGATTTTATTAAAGCTTCAAGACAGAAAAGTACAGTGAGGCAAGAGGCCTTATAATTAGGGCTATAAGATGTTAAAATATATTTGGCCGGGCGCGGTGGCTCAAGCCTATAATCCCAGCACTTTGGGAGGCCAAGACGGGCGGATCACGAGGTCAGGAGATCGAGACCATCCTGGCTAACCCGGTGAAACCCCATCTCTACTAAAAAATACAAAAAAACTAGCCAGGCGAGGTGGCGGGCGCCTGTAGTCCCAGCTACTGGGGAGGCTGAGGCAGGAGAATGGCGTGAACCTGGGAGGCGGAGCTTGCAGCGAGCCAAGATCCGGCCACTGCACTTCAGCCTGGGCGACAGAGCGAGACTCCGTCTCAAAAAAAAAAAAAAAAAAAAAAAGATGTTAAAAGATTTTCTTTGATGCAGTTTTAGTTAGTAATATGCTGCTAAAATAATTTGCCACTTTTGGAGTCCTCTTTCTTCAAGGGTGTTGGAACAGTTTGGCACATATATGATTAAAGGTTACTCTAGGTCATGTTCGATGGCACAGACAGATTGACCTGAATTCCCAACTCTAATCCTAGACCTCTCATCATTTTCTGGAAGAGAATGGAGACTTCATTTATGAGTTAGGGAAAGCAAGAAAGACATTCAATGTGAGCAAACATATAAAGATATTTTCAGAAAGGGGCCAGGGCTATTAAGATGGTGTAACGGGGTGATGGAATAATGATTAACAAGGAAGATAGACTGGGTGATGAGAGCTAGTCTTTCTGAAGAGAGGTTATTGTGTTGGAAGCTGAAAGACTGAGGGGGCGTGACTGCCCTCAGCATTCCTTCTGGGTGGCATACTCAGTTTGTCAGTTTGCCAACATTATGCATTTATGAGAACAGTTTGCTGTTTACTCATGCAGCCTCCAGTGGTATACTGGGTTGATCACGACCCTCAATCTTTCGGCCTCCAACATTATTGTAGCTAAGACCCAAGTGACAGCAGGAGCCAGTCAAGTGAAGATCAGGGCGGAGCTATTGAGGCAGGGACACAGTACACAGGTCAGGCAAAACTCCCAGGCTGACAGCTTGTTGTGACTGCAGCAGAGGGTCGCGGCAGTGGTAGGAGATCTGGCCAGAAAAAAAGGATCAAGGTCATTGTGGCTCAGGTGAAAGCAATGAAAACAATGAAGTATTTAAACAGAAGTCGAATCTGATTTACATTTTAAAAAGATCCTTCTGGGTGGGGTAGCAAGAATGGAGTGAGGAGCTAGAGAGGATGGAGACTGGATGAGGATGGTAGGGATGCAGCTGGAAAGAATGACTGATACGGGGTCCCTCTGGAAGGCCTGCTGTTGGGGTATACTAAGAAGGATGAGGAAAAGAGAAATCAAGGACTGGGTCATGAGCTTGAGCTCATGGGTGGACAGTGCTGCCAATTCTTGAGGGGGAATTAAGAAGGGGACAAGAAGAGTTCTACTTGTTAAATTTCAGATGTTTGCTTGACATTCAAGTCGGCACTTAGATACATACATCTGGAGAGAAAATATAAATTGGGGAATTACATACAGATCTACCTCATTCTGTTTTTCTTTTTTTTTCTTCTTGAGACAGTCTTACTCTGTCGTCCAGGCTGGAGTACAGTGGTGTGATCTTGGCTCACTCTGTCTCCTGGGTTTAAGCGATTCTCTAGCCTCAGCCTCCCAAGTAGCTGAGATTACAGGTGTGTGCCACCAGGCCGGCTAATTTTTGTATTTTTAGTACAGACGGGTTTCGCCTTGTTGCTCAAGCTGGTCTGGACCTCATGAGCTCAAAGTGATCCACCCACCTTGGCCTCCCAAAGCTCTGGGAATGCAGGTGGGAGCCACTGCCCCCTTCCTCATTCTGTTTTAAAATCTTTATAGCCTTGTGCCTTACTGATATACCATCAGCCATATAATAAATAGCTCCATTCATTGATAAACTAGGTGGATTCCAGTTTATAAAAAAAATTACTACCTGTATTTCAAGCAATGTACAACTAAAATTTCATTGTACAATATCTTAGTGCCATTTGTGCACTATAACTTCAAGTTCAGTTCTAAAAGAATTGCTGAGACTAAGAATATGTGCATTTTACATTTTTTTGCATTTTACATTTTGATAAAAATCTTTAGAAGTATTTGCATCTATCTATGCTTGCAGCAACTCTGATGCTTTCTTACATTCAGGCTAACACTTTTTAGTTTTGCAGCTCTAGTTGTGGAAAAATGGTATCTTTTTATTTCAATGTACATTTCTTAGGAGTGGGATTGGCTTTCTTCATATCTGCTAGCCATCTACCTTTGTTCTTCATGCATTCATTGATTTGATTTTGAAGTTTGTCCAGAGATTCCCTGTGTCCCCATAGGTGCCATTCAGGGGTCCTATATTAAGGCATGGACAAGGTGGTGAGCTCTCTGTTGGGAGGGACCTGGTGCTTTCATCCTGTATCCTTAGCACCCGGTAGAGGTCCAAGAGGGCTCCTGGTCTGGGCTGGGAAGGTGACCAACACGGGGTTGGGGGTTGAGGTGGGGGTTGGGGAACTGGGGTGGGTTGTGCAGAGGAAAAGGCACAGGGGGGGGGGGGGGGAAGGGGAAGAAGGCCGGACAGATCATAAGGGCATAGGAAAGACATTCAGATTTCACTGAGCGAAGGGCTTTTAAAAACTGATGCTAGAAAAACTTTACTTGCTGTTGTAAAAAAACATCTGTGTGAAGTAGAAATTGGTATCAATAACATTATAGAGAAAACGTTCTAAAAAGTAAAGGTAGCTGGATGTAAAATTCTGGCAGCAGTTTAATATCCTAGATGGTTAGGTTGAGGCCAGCAACTAATGAGGACAAAAGCCTTCTGTATGGGAAATTTTGGACAATTATCTGGAGAAATATTACAGTGCGCATAAACCAAATTGAATTGTTTTCAAAAGTGTTGTAAAGTTTCATGTAGTAAAAAGGTTTTAGCCACATGCCCTTCAACTTCATGGGATCGAATATATAAACACAGAAGACAGCATGCATGCAAGATATTTAACTCTCTTACATGATAATGCATGCGATTCAAAACTGTCATGACATCTAGGGCTCTCTGCAACTACGAGATGATTGACGTTATGAAAAGCGTAGCCCCCCAGTATCAACACAGGAAGCGGCCACCACCTCCTATGTGTTTTCCCGTTTTGCGTTTTTTCTTTTTTTAAATCAACTCTGCTGTTGTTCCTGCTGCTTAGCAAAACGGGTAAAAACAAAATTGCAATCACTGATGCATCACCCACAGAATCCCCAAATTTCCTGTCGAGGAATCCTCTCGGCCTCCAGCGTGCTTCCAAAAGTTGCAAAAATACGGAGGGCATCTGGGCAGGCGCTGGCAACAGCACTCCTGAGTCCGAGCTCCCACCCACAGGCCACGAGGTAGCAGACAGCCGGATCCGGTGGAAGGGCCGCCCTTTTCTTCGTAGCCTCCAAGGGAGCGGGAACAAAATAACGAAACCAAAACCTGCCTGCTCGCTCTTCTCCCCATCCCCCGCGTTCCGCTGGTTGTGGGCTTCCTGCGGCCGCCGAGGGCGCGTCTCTCCTCCGCCATGGCAAGTTGCTTTTGCTTTGGATTTTGCGGAGCAGGTCCGTGCCTGCACTGTCGCCATGGTCCCCTAGAAAGGCGTGGAACCGGGCGCGACGGGCCAGGGTGCAGGGCTGCGCGGGAAGGGGCGGCGCGCGGAGGGGCCCTGGGGACCCCGGAGAGCCGTCCACCCAGGCGGGCAAACTCAGGTCAGCCTCGCTGCACCTTCCCGGGCGGCCGCACTGCGGGCTCCTGAAATTCACGTACAGCGGTGCGGTGTAGGCCCGCTGCAGAAGCGCAGGACTAGGCTGCCACCTCCCGCACCCACTGCACAGGCGACGGGGACGCCGCCGTTTCCTCGAGGAGCTGCTTCGCAGGCTATTAGGGCTTAACTGTTGGCCTCCCACGCCTCGGGGGGAACAAAAGTGGACTGATTAGCCAGAAATGGAGGCCGCAGTGCCTTTAGAAAAGGGCTAGTAAGAACAAGGACGCAAGTCAGGAAGACATCCTCATGTCTTATGTCTGCCTTGGTGCGAATTCTTGTCTTTTGTGGTTTTAGTTTTCTCTCTAGAGACACAAAGGACGTTTTTACTGTTAGTGCTGGTGAGGAAGAAAAGTTAGCAAATTCAAAATTTAGCCTCTGTGTTTTGTTTTGTTTCCATCAATCGCTTAAAAGCCTTGGCAAGGCCTTTAATTCCTGTTCTAAAATGCTAGAGTCCCGGAAATGCAAAAGCAATTGTGAGATGCAAGTGTGTTTTTGTTGATCTGGTGGCGGTAAAGGCGTCGGCATTCAAAATAAACAACTGATTTTGAGAAAATCAATGTAAACAAATGCAGTGAATTAATCTTCTTTTTCTTCCCAATGCCTTACTTACAAAAGTAAAGTTTTTCTATATACTTTTTGCTTTCTGATAAGACGGCCAAGTCTGTTATAACACAATACTGATGCAAGGAAAAGCGCCATTACTAAGGTGACCTTAGTATCTCTTGGCTAAAAGCTGCTCGTTGCAAAGTCCTTGAAAGGACTGTCTTTCTCTAGGACAATTCTTTATCTTAATCGTGGGTAGAAGAGATGAATAACCCTCATTATTCATAACTGACCTCAGTAAAATTATCTGTATTAGCCATACTTTCTCCAGCCTACGAAAAGAAGGACAAATACTGGCAAGTCATTGAAGTACTAATTCATTAGATGATTCGTAGAAACTAGTTCTTACCAAACAAAATTTACACCTTTATGTTTTTTTCTCCTAAAAATACTGGTTCAGGGAGAAGTTTCTTTGATTTTAAAGATAAATTACATGTAGACATTCAAATAAAGAAATACGGTATTAGTACTAATGAGGGCATAGAACTGAAGTAAGATTTCCTGAGTTTAAATTGATTGCATGTTTTTCTTTGATATTGTTGGAGTGCAGAAAATGATCTCCCTGCCAGGCGCGGTGGCTCACTCCTGTAATCCCAGCACTTTGGGAGGCCAAGGCGGGCGGATCTCTTGAGGTCGGGAGTCTCCACTAAAAATACAAAAATTAGCTGGGCGTGATGGCACCCACCTGTAGTCTCAGATACTCGGGAAGCTGAGGTAGAAGGATCACTTGAGCCCAGGAGGCGGAGGTTGCAGTGAGCCAAGATCACGCCATTGTACTCCAGCCTGGGCAACAGAGCGAGGCTCTGTCTAAAAAAAAAAAAAAAAAGACTTTGAGAGGCCGGGGGTGGGGGGAGGGGGTGTGGAACACGAGGTCAGGAGTTCGAGACCAGCCTGGCCAAAATGGTGAAACCCCCGTCTCTACTAAAAATACAAAAATTAGCCGGGCATGGTGGCTGGTGCCTGTAGTCCCAGCTACTCGGGAGGCTGAGGCAGGAGTATCACTTGAACCCAGGAGGTGGAGGTTGCAGTGAGCCAAGATCACACCACTGCACTCACTCCAGGGTAGGTGACAGAGCGAGACTCCGTCTCAAAAAAAAAAAAAAAAAAAAAGAAAAGAAAAAAAGAAGAAGATCTCCCAAAAGAAATAAACACAAATGCAGTGAGGGAAACTTCACTAGAAAAATAAAGTTTTTCTTTATGCCTTTTTGCTTTCTGATATGATGTCCCTGCCTTCATTCTTACATTGACAGGGTTGAGCACTTCTATTTTTTTGTAGCCATATTTAAATCTTCAATATTTTTGTTTTTATTTTTATTTTTTTTTGAGACAGAGTCTCACTCTGTCACCCAGGCTGGAGTGCAGTGGCACGATCTTGGCCCACTGCAACCTCCACCTCTCGTGTTCAAGCCATTCTGGTTCTGCCACCACTAATTTTTGTATTTTTAGTAGAGATGGGGTTTCACCATGTTGGCCAGGCTGATCTCAAACTTCTGACCTCAAGTGATCTGCCCACCTCAGCTTCCCAAAGTGCTGGGATTATAGTCAGGAGCTACTGCACCTGGCCTTTTTTAAGAGTTAGCAGGTTTGTCTAAAAGTGAAAAACCAATAATAATGTAAACAGTAAATATTGTTTATAGCCGGTCCCAATAGTGTGCTGTGATTACTTTTTTCTCCTTTTAGTCCAATGTTATGTGTATTTTTCCTTTTCCACTTCTAGGAAAATGTTCCCAGCAAATGGGTCAAATGGATTCCCTCCCTCCCTTCTTTCCTTCCTTCCTCTTTCTCTTCTTTTCTCTTTTCTTCTTTCTTTCTTTCGGTCTTTCTCTTTCTTTTCTTTCTTTCTTTCTTTCTTTCTTTCTTTCTTTCTTTCTTTCTTTCTTTCTTTCTTTCTTGTTCTTTCTTTTTCTTCTTTCTCTTTCCTTTTCCTTTCCTTTTTTTTTTTGCATTCCATAATTTTTTTTTTTTTTTGGGACAAAGTCTCCCTCTATTGCCTAGGCAGTCTGGAGTGCAGTGGTGCTCACTACAACCTCCACCTCCCAGATTCAAGCCATTCTCCTGTCTCAGCCTCCCAAGTAGGTGGGACTACAGGCATGTGCCACCACGCCCAGATAATTTTTGTTATTTTTGGTAGAGATGGGATTTCACCAGGCTGGCAGGCTGTCCTCGAACTCCTGACCTCAGGTGATCCTCCTGCCTCGGCCTCCCAAAGTTCAGGGATTACAGGTGTGAGCCACCTTGCCCGGTCTGCATTCCATAATTTACTTAAACTAATGCAAGTACTTATGATTTTTAGGCTGGGGCCCCTTCAAATCCCATAAATGGGGGAGAACTTGCTCTGGGATATAAATGCTAGCAGGTTCTCTCTGGAGTGTTCATTCAGGCTTTTCTTTTTTTTTAGACAGAACCTTGTTCTGTCACCCAGGCTGGAGTGCCATGGTGCCATCTTGGCTCACTGCAGCCTTGAGCTCCTGGGCTCAAGTGATCCTCCTATCTCCACCTCTGGAGTAGCTAGCTGGGACTACAGGTGTGCACCACCACACTCGGGTAATTTTTTGTGTTTTTGGTAGAGACTGGGTTTCATCTGGATTATAGGCGCCTGCCACCACACCCAGCTTATTTGTAGTAGAGACGGCATTTCACCATGTTGACCAGGCTGGTCTAGAATTCCTGACCTTGGGTGATCCACCCGCCTCGGCCTCCCAAAGTGGTAGGATTACAGGTGTGAGCCACCGTGCCTGGGCTGCTTTTTAAAATTGTTTTACTTTCATTTTACGGGGCTCTTGGGATGTACAGGACACTGTGTGTGTGTGTGGTATGTGTGTGTGTGTGTGTGCGGGTGCTTACACTGTCTTCCTGATCTGGTAGGTCAGAAATAGTTTCAGTGGAGTCCTATTGAATAGAGAGGCCTCTGGACTGAGGGCCCCAAATTCCTTTCTGGTCTGCTAACCATTACTCTAGCCCATGAGCTGTCCTGTCCAACCCCAGGTAACTTAGGACAGCTTATGTTTGAGCTCAGGTGGACTAACTGTATAAAAATTGGGAGAAGCTTATAAATCCATTTCCCTAAATGAGGCTGAGGGACAAATTAAAGCATTTAAATAGAAGCCTTAACTGGATAATAAAAGTTCAAAGAGAATGAGCCCAAGGAAGGATTTACTTCCAGTTGATACTCTGTGTCCATCCAGCATGGTGGCAGGGTCTGCAATAGTGTGGATTTGCTATGGCTGACTTTCATGTCAGATATGTGCTGGGAGGCAGGATTTACTCCGTTGCAGTCCCTATGTTATTGCCAGGGCTTTGTTTGTTTGTTTGTTTGTTTATTTATTTAGAAACGGAGTCTCTTGCTGCCCAGGCTGGAGTGCAGTGGTATGATCTGGGCTCACTGCAACCTCCACCTCCTGGGTTCAGGTGATTCTCCTGTCTCAGTTTACCGAGTGACTGGGATTACAGGCGCCCACCCCACGCCCCGCTACTTTTTGTACTTTTAGTAGAGAAGGGGTTTCACCATGTTGGCCAGGCTGGTCTCGAACTCCTGACCTCAGGTGATCTCCCCGCTTCAGCCTCCCAAAGTGCTGGGATTACAGGCGTGAGCCACTATACATGGCCCAGGGTTTTTTTTTTTTTTTTTTATGGTAACTTTCCTGATTCTGACAATAAAAGTAGGGGATGTGTTTCTTACTCTCTCACATACTTTAGACTCTACAATGTAAAGAAAACATATAGCCACCTCCACATACCATATTTTGTGGTTAGTTTGACTTATTTTTAATTAATAAATTTTTAAATTTATATTTTTGATCTTTTCCTTTGTAACTTCTTCCATTATTTTTAGACCTTCCTGAATCAGACAAATATTAACCAATATTTTCAACTTATTAAAAAAAGGATGGTAACTTCTTCCATTATTTTTAGGGCTTCCTAAATCAGACAAATATTAACCAGTATTTTCAACTTATGAAAAAAAGGGTGGCTGGGTGAGGTGGCTCATGCCTGTAATCCCAGCACTTTAAGCAGCTGAGGCAGCAGATCAGTTGAGGTCAGGAGTTTGAGACCAGCCTGGCCAACATGGTGAAACCTCGTGTCTACTAAAAATACAAAAATTAGCTGAGTATGGTGGTGGACACCTGCAATCCCAGCTACTTGAGACGCTGAGGCAGGAGAATTGCTTGAACCCAGGAGGCAGAGGTTGTAGTGAGCTGAGATCACGCCACTGCACTCCAGCCTGGGTAACAGAGACTCCATTTCAAAAAAAAAAAAGGTTTAATTTTTACATTTAACTCTTAAATTCATACAGAGTTTATGTTGGTATATGGTGTGAAGCAAGGATTTACTCCCCTACACCCCTTTTAAAAAGTATCTAACCAGCTGCACCAGTACTTTTATAGAATAAGATATTCTCTCTACTGAAGTGTGATGTCACCTTTATTACGTAGAGTCTTGCATTTTTAAAGAATAACCTACTGTTTCTCTTACAGGCGTCAGTTTTGAATGTCAAGGAATCCAAAGCTCCTGAAAGAACGGTTGTAGTTGCTGGTCTTCCAGTTGGCCTTTTTAGTGATCAGTTATTGGCCCTATTAGTAAAGAGCCACTTCCAAGACATTAAGAATGAGGGCGGAGATGTTGAAGATGTGATATATCCGACAAGAACCAAGGGAGTTGCATATGTAATATTCAAAGAAAAAAAAGGTATTTCTAAATCAAATTTTTGTAATTTTAGAAATACTTCTTCAATGAAATTTAAAAATTACATTTTATTAAAATGATCCATGGAACTGGTAAATTTTAAAGTAGCTTTTTTTCTCTCTTTTTTTATTTTGAGACAGTCTCACTCTGTTGCCCAGGCTAGAGTGCAGTGGTGTGATCTCAGCTCACTGCAACCTCCACCTCCCAGGTTCAAGTGATTCTCCTGCCTCAGCCTCCTGAATAGCTGGGATTACAGGAGGCGCCCACCATCACACCCAGCTAATTTTTGTATTTTTAGTAGAGACGGAGTTTCACCATGTTGGCCAGGTTGGTCTCAAACTCCTGACCTCAAGTGAGCTGCCTGCCTTGGCCTCCCAAAGTATTGGCATTACAGGCGTGAGCCACCACCCCTGGCTAAAGTAACTTTTTAAAAAAAAATTTTATTGTTTATTGAATATACAAATGGCATGATACTGCTTGAGGAAGAAAAGATATGAAAATGGCTCATGATAAAGTTGCTAGTGACTGGCAAATTCTTGAAAACTTTTTTCTGTATTTTGAATCTGTCTATATCTTGGGGTGAAAGTGTTACATTTTATTGTAGAAAACCTGTAAAATACAGACAAAAATGGAGAAAAGCCTCATAAAGATGATATATAATCTCACAAACAAGATGACTACTTTGGGAATTTTCAGGTGGCCTCAACTATATATTTTAGAATAAATAGATATTCTAATATAGTATCTGCCTTATTACTGGCAAAGTTGAATTGAGAAGTGTGGCTTGACTCTGAGATCAGATTGAGTCATTCTGCTCCCTGCACCTAATCCCTGACTTAGATGGTGAGGAAACCGGGTTGGCAGAGCACACAACACCCCTTCAGCCTCATGGAATGGGCAACCTTCTTTACAACTTAGTGGCTGGCAGAAAATGCATTGCCAGAGAAAAACAAGTCTCCGTGCCAGACTCTTGGAGATGAACATACCACATGGGGGTAGGAGCAGAGGAAGAGACCTTGCTTTGCTTGAGGGGAGACAGAGTCCAGAGAAAGATCCAAGGCACTATGGATTTTCAGTACCTTTAGCTGTCACCATTAATTAAGTCATTTCTTCTCAATGGGGATGTTCAGGTAAGGGATGGCAGGAGGGGGCTCAGGGGCTCAGTATTTCTCTAAGGAGATGGTAGTGTTTTTGAAAGTTAATATTTTATATGTTGAATTGGCAACTCAGAGAGAGATTGAGAGGGAGAGATTGGCCTTGGTCATTCATAAATATTTTCTGAGTACCTGTTATTTACCAGGCAACATGCTAGGTCTTGAGGATACAGCAGTGAGTGAAATAGGCAAAGTCTTTTTTTTTCTTGAAATGTACATCTGGACAGATTTTAAACAAATGAATCTATAATATGTTGGATGCTTTATTTATATACAACTTAGATATTTGTTTATTTAAATATTTTTATTTATGATTATATATTCATCAATAATAAGTGCTATGACAAGATATAAAGAAGAATAAAGGGACAGAATATGATGGAAAGTGCTGTTTTAGATGAATAGGAAGGGAAATGCTCTGTTTAGATGACATTTGAGCAGAAGCCAAGTAAGGGAATGATTCATGCAGATAAGCGGGGAGAACATTCTAGGCCAAGGGAAGGACTGGTAATTCTGCGAGTGGGGAGCATGCTGGGTGTGTGGAAGAACAGCAAGGAGGCCTGTGTGGCTGGATTGGAATGAGCTGGGGGAGAGTGATAGGAGATGTGGTTAGATGGGGGGCCGGGGCCAGTTTATGCTCAGTAACTGCTGGATCATGGCAAGGTATCTGGGATTTTATTCTGGGTGACAGGGAAGGTTTCAAGCAGGGGATTGACAAGATTGGACTGCTTTTTCTTAAATGAGCAACCTAGCAGCTGTTTGAAGAACAGAAATTACTACTCATCGTTGGTTTTGATAGGGCAGTAGCAGGGCAGGTGATAAGAACTGGTGAGTATTTGGGACATGTTGATGGATTAAATGTCATTTTCTGTGGTAGAGAACACTGGGGATAGAATACATTTGGAAGGGAGATAGTTATCAAGAGTTCAGTTTGGGTCAATGAGACGCCTATTAGGATAATGAGGTAGAGAGTTCTACAGGCAGAAGGGAGAAGGATCGAGGCTGAAGATAGAATTTTGAAAACAATTCATGTAGAGATGGTGTCTAAAGCCATGGAGATTGTTGAGATCACCCAGGGGATGGGTACAGGTTAGCAAAGAAGCATGAGGCCTGAGGTCCAGGTCTGGCCAACGTCTAGAGAATGGGAAGAGAGGAGGATTAGGAAGGAGACTCAGCCGGTCAGCCAGTGAATTGGGAGGAAAACCAGAATAGTATGATAACTTGAATCAAGAATGTAAAGTCTTCTTGTGACTAGAATTAACAGAGATGGGGATATACCTTTTTTTTTTTATTCATGCATATAATGCCTTGTGTGTTTTATAACATGTGATTTGGATCATATTTACACATACAATGAACTTTAATGAGTTAAAGTGCAACAAAAAAGTGACTTGAACGTTGAATTTAGAGGAAAAATGTGGAAAAAAATCTTAGACATTCTTGTATAATTGAATATGCCTATTTTATTAAAAAATTATTAGTGTATCGTGCCATAAACACTTTTGATGCCAGTGTTTCCACTTAGTTGCAGAGAATGTCATCAGACAAAAGAAACACCGGCTAGCAAGGAAGGCTAGACATGCTGAACTCACAGTCTCTCATTTTAGTGACAAGGTAAGGTGTGATGCTGAAGGTGTACTGATAGTCCTGTATCCCATTTCTTCTTTGAAGTTTTTCTTACGGCAGGGGACACAAAGTGCTCTCACTCCATGACCTCTAGGAAAGAAAATGCAAACTCCCTGAGTCAGTGTTAAAGGCCAACCCTGGCCCTTGAAATTTTGGTTATCGCCTCATCTGTTTTTATCTTTCTATGTGTGTCACTTAATGTTTTATTTTACAAAATGTGTATTTTTTGAGACAAGGTCTTGCTGTGTCACCTAGGTAGTGGCATACTCATAGCTCACTCTAACCTCTGCGTCTTGGGCTCAGGTGATTCTCCTGCCTCAGCCTCCCGAGTAGCTGGGACTATAGGTGTGCACCACCAGGCCTGGCTAATTTTTGTAGTTTTTTTAGAGACAGGGTGTCCCTATGTTGCCCAGGCTGGTCTCAAACTCCTGGACTCAAGCAATCCTCCCACCTCAGCCCCACAAAGTGCTGGGATTACAGGGGTGAGCCACCACGCCCAGCCTCACTTAATGCTTTTAAAGTGATGGTAAGCTCTTATACTGTCATGGATGATGCCAGGTACCAACCTAAAGGCTTATTTTGGGAAAACACAATTAGAATGAACATTAAAAAGAAGCCTTGAAGAGACAGGAAATAAGAAAAAGAAGAAAAAGTTAAAATACAAAGCAATGGTTTACTAACTTGATTCTGTAAGACACTCAGAGTTGTATGCAGCCATCTGATGAACTTTAGACTGGGGGTGGGAATGACTCTTGGGGGACCCCTATCCAAGCAGAACCAGAGCAGTTTATATGTATGGTTCTGCATAAAACTGTTTCAAAAAGGAATTCTGCCTCTAAAAATTATTTGGGCACCTCTGTTTTGGGATATGTGGTGAGGGAGTGTGAATCCCAAATTGAACAAAATGGGATCACTTTGATGGGCTGCCCTGGTACAAGAAGTCAGGAAGTCTGGGGCAGGCAACTGGGGCTTGGTTTAATGCAATTTCTGCAGAGACAAGAAAATGGCAGAAAAGAACATGTTTATGTAGTCTCTCCCACTAGGCAGTACTGTTTTCATTTCTCTCTTTTTAATTTTAGATCTTCAGCTCTGTAAATGCCGTCCTTGATCTTTCTGTTTTTGGGAAAGAAGTTACTCTAGAAACTCTGGTGAAGGACCTGAAAAAAAAAATCCCGAGTTTAAACTTCAGTCCTTTGAAACCCAATGGAAGAATCTCCGTGGAAGGATCATTTCTGGCTGTCAAGAGGCTCAAAGAATCTTTGCTAGTAAGAGCATGTTCTCTCTTAGAAAAAGACAGAAATTTTACCAGTGAGGGAAGAAAGTGGAATAGACAAAATCCCCAAAGGAATCTACAGAGAAGTAATAACTCTTTGGCATCAGTCAGGACCTTAGTACCCGAGACTGCTAGAAGTGGAGAAATGCTTGTGCTTGACACAGATGTTTTTCTTTACCTGCAACACAAGTGTAGATCTTATGAAAGCACACTGAAAAAATTCCACATTCTGAGTCAGGAGAAAGTGGATGGTGAAATCACCACAATTTGTCTAAAAAACATTCAAGTTGGTTCTCAGCCAAACAATGCAAAACATGTAAAAGAGCTCATTGAGGAATGGTCACATGCTCTTTACTTAAAGCTTAGAAAAGAGACATTTATTTTGGAAGGAAAGGAAAAGAAAGAGAAAAGAATGATCAAATGCGCATGTGAACAATTAAGTTCGAGATACCCTGAAGTCCTGATTAACTTTTATAGGACACACATTGACATTATAGGATCTTCTTCTGACACTTACCTGTTTAAAAAAGGGGTCATGAAATTAATAGGGCAAAAGGTTAGTTAATAAAATCTCAGCAATATAGTCATAAGGGCTGCTTTCCCTTGCTGAGCAGTGACCATTGCCATGAATGAGGCTAGCTTTACACACCCTATCTCATTAATACTTATGCTCATCCTTCATTGTCAGTGTTGACTATCCTCATGTTATAGTGGAAGAAACTAGGATTTGGAGAAGTTAAAACACTTTTCTGAAATTATCCAGTTGACAAGGAATGAGGCTGTGGCTTAGCCCAGTCTATCTGATTATACAGATAATATCTAAGGAATAAAACTTTGAAAAAAAACTCACCAAACTTTTTTTTTGTTTGTTGTTTGTTTTTGAGACGGAGTCTTGCTCTGTCACCCAGGCTGGAGTGCAGTGGTGTGATCTCGGCTCACAGCAACCTCTGCCTCCTGGGTTCACACCATTCTCCTGCCTCAGCCTCTGGAGTAGCTGGGACTACAGGCACCCGCCACCACGCCCGGCTAATCTTTTTGTATTTTTTTTAGTAGAAACGGGGTTTCACCGTGTTAGCCAGGATGGTCTCGATCTCCTGACCTCATGTTCTGCTCTCCTTGGCCTCCCAAAGTGCTGGGATTACAGGCGTGAGCCACCGTGCCTGGCAAACTCACCAAACTTTCAAGGAATCTTACTTTCTCTGTAACTCCAAATTATTAGAAAATAATAATTATTAAGAAGTAAACTTAGGCCGGGCGCGGTGGCTCAAGCCTGTAATCCCAGCACTTTGGGAGGCCGAGACGGGCAGATCACGAGGTCAGGAGATCGAGACCATCCTGGCTAACACGGTGAAACCCCGTCTCTACTAAAAAATACAAAAAAACTAGCCGGGCGGCGTGGCGGGCGCCTGTAGTCCCAGCTACTTGGGAGGCTGAGGCAGGAGAATGGCCTAAACCCAGGAGGTGGGGCTTGCAGTGAGCTGAGATCTGGCCATTGCACTCCAGCCTGGGTGGCAGAGCCAGACTCCGTCTCAAAAAAAAACAAAAAAACAAAAAAACAAAACAACAACAACAACAAAAAGAAGTAACCTTAACATATGAGAAGTTTGAAAGGTGATTTTTATGCCATGGGCAATTTCTTAACGTTCACAGTTTGTGTTTACTCCATGTAGAATTAGAATACTGGCAAAAATCACTGGGGAAACTACTTAGATGGAGAGCATATCTGATGCAGGTAATCATTATTTGACTAAATTCTATTGTTTCAAGGCTGCTGGCCACATAGGATGTTTTTACTACTACTTTTTTAGCCTAAGTGCTTACATAAATTGGTGATTCTCTTATAATTGTTCTCTTATAATTGTGATTCTCATATAAATTGAGTCATTCTTGTCACACCCAACTAAAACAGAGTCAAGAAGCTGGGGGAAAAAGTACTTGGCACACATAATATTTCTCAAAGAATATAATTCTCTGTGAGCCTGGCTACTGAAACTACTTGCTGTAACCTGAGACCAGTTTTGTCTATAGCTGTTGAGATAACTTGCTGTTTTAACTCTAGGACTAATTTTGCCTATGGCCATTGCCCACCAGTTGGAGCTTGCCAGCTCCCCAGAGCTTTACTAATACCAATGAGCTTTCTCTTAAGACCACAAGTAACATTCTTCGTTTAAAAGAAAACCCTCAACCTTCTCTTTGTTTGTTGAACATACTAAAGATGACCTAGAATTGAAATTCTTCTCAAATAAAACACTAAATTTAGAGTTTTGTGTCTACATTTTCATTTTGACTTTGACATACATGGTGTCAGAAGTGGGATACAAAGCTGACTCACCTCAGGGAGAATCACTGGCCTTTGGAGCTATGGCATGAGGTACCTGTGTTGGGGCCCTTTGAACCCCCACACCCCCACCACTTTCACAGGTCATGCTTTCTCCTCCCAGTGAGTATCTCTTGGACAGAACTCTCAAATATGGTTTGAGTTCTGTTTTATTTAGGATATGATTAGGGAGAGGTCGTTCCCCCTCTTGTTTGGTAGATCTGTTGGGTAGAATTATTTTCCCCCAGTTGACCTCAGCTGTGAGGTTTGGACCTTGAGGCTTGGATGAGGGAATTTTTCCCTTTCTTTGGCGAAGGCTTATCATTCTTACTGGTAAGCCTGTATTTTATTTTCTGTCTGGGCTTTTATTTAATTGGCCTTTGTGTATTCAGTGCTTGCATTTACTTGGCTTTTGCATAGTTGGCATTAAATCAGAGCACCCACGAAATGAGCTCTCAAAGTTAAATGTCATGCCAGAATATTTTCTAGAACTCCAGCTAGAAACATATTCAAACATTACAGGGATCATTTAGTCTGTTGTTCTTAAAACTGAACTAAAAGATGGAGGCTATAAAATCATATACTCCAAATGAGATATACATATTTCATTGATATCTTGAGGCTAAAAAAAATTAAAACAAAATACATTCAGGATGCAAGTAATTGCCTTGTTAAAAAATACTGTCTCAAAGCTGGAACTTTTTCTTTTCCTGACCTTTCACCTCCCCTTCTTACAATATCCCCACTTTATCCTTCTCTAAACAGCTATTCTAACATACTACTTAAAAAACAAAAACACTTGAAAACCAGCAGATATAAAAGCAAGTCATTTTGACCTTCCTACTGTTTTTTTTTAAAGCAAAGATGAAATTCCCATGTAAAACCTTCCTCCCTATCCAAAAAAGAATGGCAACATTCTTATCTTCAACAACAAAGGATTGAGTCCAAGAAAATACTGTATAAACCTTGTTAAAAATTACTCTTGTCTTTTGGTCCTCCTACTCACATAATTCAGCACACTTTCACAGTTAACTATTCTTTGTTCAATTCAGTGCATTGGTGAGTGACTCAAACTGCTTTATCCCAAATTTGATTCACAGCCTCTGTAAGATTGCCTATTAAGAAAGCTTAAAGCTTATCCTTAGCCCATTTTGTCAGAAAAATAATTTGCATCTAATCATTTTTATAAACCGGTGAATTTTTATGTGTTTTACTATATCATGACTAAAATTATAAAATAAAAGTTCTGATATCTTTATATGTATGTATATGTGTTTAAATATGTTTATGTGTATGTACATATGTTATATGTTGTATCTACATAAAATCTGGTGTAGTCAGCCAGAAATCCCTTAAGAAATTTTATTCTGATTGGTTTAAATAAATTAGCACTCATATAAAATGTACAGTAATTAACTCCCAGTTTTTTTTAGTTGATGTGACTTAAGTAAATCTGATAAATTAATTGGTTTTAAAATTGTGGATAAAATAAAATTAGAAATGTCTTCAAAATTGTCAGCATACATTTTTATCTGGGTTTACTGGTCAGACAGTTTTATATTTGCCTCTGCTAGATGTTTTAAAGTCATAAAGCCTAAAACAAAATGATCTTTGTTTATATTTTTAAAATAAATATGATTAATATTGTTGATTTAATAAAAATAGCTAAAACTTTTCTGAGTTATCAACAGGGTGGCTGTTTTTAACTTTAAGGTTCTTACTTAAACCTTAATATCAAGATAAACCCTTGATGATAACAGTCTATAAAACTGATTAATAAAAAAATGACTAGTTCTATCTCAATTTTCATAAATCTAGGAATAATAATTGAGAAATAAATAAATATTATAAATGAAATAAACATTTATAAATGAGCTTTTCATGTAATTTTAAAATGTTAAAATTATGTTAAATGATACTCATTAAATGTCTGGATCATATCCCAATTTAAAAATAAAAAACAAATTGCTAAATACATAGACGTTTGTTCTTGGCTTCTTAGGTTTTATAAAAGGACTAAAAGTATTTAGGTCTATTAATCAAAATATAAATTTAGGAAAATACAATTGATATCTTAAAAAAACTTATATGGTAAATTTTTATCCTAAGATAAAATAATTGGTTGTTAAAATTTTTATTTTTTATTTTTATTTTTTGAAAGAGTTTTGCTCTTATTGCCCAGGCTAGACTGCAATGGTGCGGTCCCAGCTCACTGCAACTTCACCTCCTGGGTTCAAGCAGTTCTCCTGCCTCAGCCTCCCAAGTAGCTGGGATTACAGGCACCTGCAACCACACCCGGCATCGGGCTGATAAATTTTTTTTTTTTTTTTTTTGAGACAGAGTCTCGCGCTGTCACCCGGGCTGGAGTGCAGTGGTGCAATCTTGGCTCATGGCAACCTCTTCCTCCCGGGTTCAAGCGATTCTCCTGCCTCAGTCTCCCTAGTAGCTAGAATTACAGGTGTGCACCACCATGCCCGGCTAATTTTTGTACTTTTAGTAGAGAGGGGGCTTTCACCATGTTGGCCAGGCAGGTCTCAAACTCTTGACCTCAAGTGATCCACCCACCTTGGCCTCCCATCTTCCTGGAACTTTTTGAAACAACAAGAACTCAAGGTGCAACAATTACAGGTGGATACTTTTTCATAGCACATACCCCCAAAAATCTGGGCATCCTGGGTTACTTAATGAGCTCCTTCTTGGATTATTTGCAAGAGTCTACTACGTGGGCCTTGTATACCACTACCAAGTTCCCTGTACACCACTACCAAGTTCATGTGTCTGAAGTGATTCCTGGTATCTGGGAGGCTTAGACTGGAGGTCTGGTGTTAATTGACTCACTCTGAAAGTTCACTGCAATATTTAATATTTAATTAAATATTTAAATTGAATAAATAATTATTTTAATAAATCATTTTATTAAACATTTAATATTAATCTTATATTGTCTTTTTTACCCATTTATAGCATGTATTTTCTGAAAGATACAGCTTGTTCATACCCATAAAAATGTAGTATTTCATTATGTATTCACTGACACTTTTTGGTTTTTTTAAATGTCTGTTTTTAGATTTGAGTAACTTTCTTTCCCTTCTCCTGAGGACTAAGGTCTGATTTTGTATCTTGCCCAAATTCTTGTCTAAGGGGTCTGGGGAGTCATGTCCTACAAACCATAAACTCTCATCAGATGAGTTTTATTTAACCCTGTATATTGTGACTTGCTTTCTAATCTGGCATGACAGGGAAGAAAATAAAAATGTTTTACCCCAACACATATTTCCTTGCCGTAACTTGAAATCGCCCTGCAAAGTCTCTTGTGGGAAAAATCCACATTCTACAGAGAATCCCCTTCTTCCTTTGTTTTCCTTCTTCCTTTCCAGATCTAGGAGATAATCAACTAAGAGCCAGGTACTGTTTTAAGTCCAATAAGAAACATTTTACATCCTGCTCTCTCTGAAGTCTGCTGAGAGCTTCCTCTGCACAATAAAACTTGGTCTCCACAATCCTTTATCTTAACTGCAACATTTCCTTTCTATTGATCGCAGGTCTTCAGATAAAGTCATCCAACTGTCAACCAGAGAATGTTTAAATTTACCTGTAGCCTGGAAGCCCCCATTTTGAGTTGTCCTGCCTTTCTGAACCAAACCAACGTATTTCTTAAATGTATTTGATTGATGTCTCATGCCTTCCTAAAATATGTAAAACTAAGCTGTACCCTGACCACCGTGGGTACATGTTCTCAGGACCTCCTGAGGGCTGTGTCACAGGCCATGGTCACTCATATTAGGCTCAAAATAAATCTCTTCAAATATTTTACAGAGTTTGACTCTTCATCAATACCCCCAATGCTAGTAAGCATCATTTACTTACAGGCAGTCCTGTGTGTTAGAAGGATACCACCTATATGGCAGTCAGAGCAGAGTGGCTGAGGGCATGAGTTTTGTAGCTTGATAGATCTGAGGCTGAATTTTGGCAACACTGCTTACTGACTTTTGACTTCCATTGCACATCTATAAAATGGGGATAATAGCTACTGTTAGAAGCGTGTGAACCAGAACAACTCCATCTTGAATAGGAGCTGGGTGAAATGAGGCTGAGACCTGCTGGGCTGCATTCCCAGATGGGTAAGGTATTCTAAGTCACAGGATGAGACAGGAAGTTGGCTCAAGATACATGTCATAAAGTCCTTGCTGATAAAACAGGTTGCAGTAAAGAAACCAGCTACAACCCACCAAAACCAAGATGGTGACGAGAGTGACCTCTGGTGATCCTCACTGCTACACTCCCACAGTGCCCTGACAGTGCAAATGCCATGGTAATATCATAAAGTTACCTATATGGTCTAAAAAGGGGAGGCATGAATAATTCACCTCTTGTTTAGCATATCATCAAGAAATAACCATAAAAATGGGCAACCAGCAGCCTGGACTGTCTAAGAAGTAGCCATTCTTTTATTCCTTTACTTTCTTAATAAACTTGTTTTTGCTTTACTTTATGGACTCACCCTAAATTCTTTCTTGCACGAGATCCAAGAACCCTCTCTTGAGGTCTGGATCTGGACCCCTTTCCTGTAACACTATTACCTCATCAGATTTTGTGACAATCAGGTGAAGTTCTCCACCTGGGGCTGGACTCCTTGTATAACTAATGGTGGCCAGTGGTTCCTCTAATTCCTGCCAGTCAAGGGAGAGAAAGTGATGCAGTTCATAGTAAGAAGGGAAGGCGATTTGCTTTTGCTTCAGGCCTTTTTCTGTAGTAGAAAAAACGGGAAGACCATGCTTGATATTACAAATCTCTTATCTCACAGATACAGAGGTATAACTGAAGCAGGGTTCATTGTTTCACAACATAGTTTTGAGAGGGAATATGAGAATTCCGTCCTGATGTTTTTCATGCCCTAGGGCAGAGGGAGTGGTTTGTGTCCTGGCGGAAGACAATAGGGGACTCCAGCTTTTGAGAGGGCAGAGCTCTGGCTTTATTATGTTAAGGAACTGCCAGGTTCTTCTCTCGTCTGGAGCATCTTAACGGAACCACGGAGATAGCTCTATGTAGTGCCTCTAGGAGTGTGGATCAGAATAGATTCTTGCGGTTTTCGAATTTCCCCTCTGATTTATTTTTTAAAGCAGAGTCAGAGTTGGACTTCTGTTGTTGGCTATATATTGTAAACCATGCCACATGGTCAGAAAATTGCTTCAACCCTTTTAACTGATCCATTCTGTTTCACCACTGTCAGAAGACAAAATGACAACAAATTTAGTTGAAGGTCTTAATTGGCTTTTATTTGCAATTCTAAAATTGGGCAACACTGCGTTCTATAAGATAGAATGAGTGTTTTATGAGCTGTGCAGACAAGGTTGGCTTTATAGACATAACAGGGCTGAAGAGAGCAGAAAGAGACAACAGAAAGTGGACTGCTTGATTCAAAGTTACTTTTCTTGTAAGGGTGAAAGCAGAGGGCACGTCTTTATCCTGCTGGCTGAAACTGGCCTGTTTGGGGATTTGGCTGTTTTCTTTTTTCGGATTTCTCAGTTCAGATAAACAACTGAGTTTCAGGTTAGTAGCGTGAAACGTTAGTAGTCACTTTAGCATGAGTGACTCCATTTTGGTTTGGTCTGTTGGGTCTAGTGCAAGAGCTCAGTTCAAACCAATGGCCTCCTATAAATTTTATTTCAAACCACACTGGGGCACAAGATAAGGTCCGTCTTTTAAAATATTTAAATGAATGACCCTAATCCTTATTTTTTTTTTCTTTTCAGTTTTAAGATGGCTTTTTTCTTTCTTTTTTTTTTTTGATTCTCTCTCTCTAACTCCCAGGGATACTTACTCAGCAGAGGGTGTCAGGCCTAAAGGAAAGAAACCTGTTAAACTTGCCCAGTTTGCCATGGGAACCCATCCTGTTTAACAAGTTGTCTCCAGTGGTCTGTCATTTTAGTGCGGTCCTTGTCATCATGCTGACCAAGTCCTGTGGCCATTGCTGATGGTAGTACTTTCCACGGGTGAAAAAAGAAGAGTCTGCCCAGTTAGACTGAGCCGTGTTCATTACATAGCGAGGTAGGCCAGCTCCCGGGAACACACATCTTTAGCGACAGAGCCCTCTCCTCTTACAGAGTTGGCCCTCATTATTCACGGATTCCGTATTTATACGTCTGCTTACTTGCAAACATTTATCAGTAAGCCCCACTCCATGTGCACAAAATGGCAAAAAATTTGAACCACCTGTATGTTCGCAGGTGTGACCGTCCTGTTTCAGCTCTCTTATTGTAAACAGGTGTCTCTTTTGAGGTCTATTTAATGATGCATTTTCCATGTTTTTATTTATTTTTTATTTTTAGAGACAGGGTCTTGCTCTGTTGCCTAGGCTGGAATGCAGTGGCGCGATCATGTTTCATTCGGTTCAAACACTAAACTTGGGCTCATTCTAAATGGCAAAATCACCAACTAAATGCACAAAGATGTAAGGCAGGTGTGGTGGCTCAAGCCTGTAATCCCAGTGCTTTAGAAGGCTGGGGTGGGAGGCTGAGGTAGGAGAATCGCTTGAGGCCAGGAGTCTGAGACCAGCCTGGGCAACAAAGTGAGACCCCCATCTCTACAAAAAAAAAATAAAAAATAAATTAGCTGGGCATGGTGGCATACACCTTTAGTCCTAGCAATTTAAGAGGCGGAGGCAGGAGGATCCCTCAAGCCCAGAAGGTCAAGTCCTTTTTTTTTTTTTTTTGAGACAGAGTTTCACTCTTGTTGCCCAGGCTGGAGTGCAATGGCGCGATCTCGGCTCACTGCAACCTCAGCCTCCTGGGTTCAAGCAGTTCTCCTGCCTCAGCCTCCTGAGTAGCTGGGATTACAGGTGCCCACCACCATGCCTGGCTAATTTTTCTATTTTTAGTAGAGACAGCAGGGTTTCACCATGTTGGCCAGGCCCTCAGGTGATCCACCTGCCTTGGCCTCCCAAAGTGCTGGGATTAAAGGTGTGAGCTACTGCGCCTGGCTGAGTTCAGGCCATTTTTAAAAGGTACATTCCTGAAAGAAGAAATAAAGCTCAGTTGAAGTTGAGGGTGAGGCCAGGTGTGAATTTGGCATTCTCTTGACACAGCTGAAAACATTTCTTACACGTGCAAGAGACCAGTCTTGAAAAGCTGTGTTATTGCTATCCTGAGCATTCCTATATAAGGGACTTTGGGTGTGTTCCTGAGCTGAAACTAGTTTACACCTGGCCTCATTCTCAACTTCAATTCGGCTTTCTTTCAGGAATGCACCTTTTAAAAATGGCTTGAATTCCTGGGCTCAAGGGATCCTCCTGCCTCAGTCTCTTAAGTTGCTAGGACTATAGGCGTGCCACCATGCCCAGCTAATTTATTTTTTATTTTTTGTAGAGATGGGAGCGGGGGTCTCACTTTGTTGCCTAGGCTGGTCTTAGACTCCCGGCCTCAAGCGATTCTCCTACCTCATCCTCCCACCCCAGCCTTCTAAAGCACTGGGATTATGGGCTTGAGCCACCACACCTGCCCTACATTTTTGTGCGTTTAGTTGGTGATTTTGCTGTTTAGAATGAGCCCCATGCTTAGTGTTTGAAGTGTTTTCTAGAGTTCCTAAGTGTGAGAAGACTGGGATGTGCTTTACAGAGAAAATACATATATTAGATACGTTTCTTCTAGGCATGAATTTCAGTGCTGTTGGCTGTGAGTTCCTTGCTAATGAATCAACAGCATATATTAAATAAGGTGTCTTTAAACAGAAACACACACCAAACAAGGCTATGTATTGATTGATTAATGAAAATGTGACCAGAGGCTTGTGGGAAGCTAATCTTGTATTTCTCCCGAGAGTGATGGTTTAATATTTGTGGATTCGTTATTCTCGAAAACTTTATAGGACACAACTGTCAACAATCAACAACATATACAGCCATTTCCCTAAGGTGACCCACTAATGCCAGAGAGGATGAGTCAGAAATTCTTTCTGTATGAATTTGTGGAAGGACCAGACTCTCCTAGTTCCTAGTTTCTACTTTTTATTTTTGTGATGGAGTCTTGCTCTGTCACCCAGGCTAGAGTTCAGTAACACAATCTTGGCTCATTGCAACCTCCACTTCCTAGGTTCAAGTGATCCTCCTGTCTCAGCCTCCCTAGTAGCTGGGACTACAGGTGCATGCCACCATGCCTGGCTAATATTTTTTGTGTTTTCAGTAGAGATGGGATCTCACCTTGTTGGCCAGGCTGGTCTTGAACTTCTGACCTCAGGTGATCCACCTGCCTCGGCCTCCCAAAGTCCTGGGATTACAGATGAACCACTGTGCCCAGCCTCTCCTAGTTTCTAAAAGATCATCCCTATCCCTCTTGCTGTTTTTCTGCGGCCTGGTACTTACCTGTGTTCCCTAGACAAGGGGACTCTGTCCCCTTTGTCACTGCCATTAGCTGGGGAGGGGTGGCAGTGATATGGCACAAGGTGGAAGGGTAATTCAGAGATACGATGGTGCAAATCACCCTTGCCCATCTCAGGCAGTCTTCTTCCAGCTCTGCTCCTGTGGTCTTTTTTCTTTTTTTTGGCCCAGATATGGAGAAAACTTCTCATTCCAGCCTCAGAATGATTTGTAGTGGGAATATTTACTGTCTTGCTCTCATCTCCCCAACACATAATTGCAAAAATAAAACAATCTGACACTGGTACATTTCTGAGATCTGAGCTGTCCACTTGTAGTCAAGGTCATCCTGGTAGAGAATGATGTAAATGCTATAAACAGTTATCTGTGGGTCCTATTTATGTTATTCCTAGAATAAAACTTCAGGATTCACTGGAGAGCGAGGAGTAAATCAACACTGTCCACAGTCAAATCGGGTTTGAGCTGGGCTAGATTGAATTCACAATCAATCAAAACTGTATTGGATTTGTTGCTGAACCTTAGCTTTTGGTGAAGAATTCAAAGCTGGCAATGTTCTCCTAAATTTGGCATTCTCTCGACACAGCTGAAAAAATTTCTTACACGTGCAAGAGACCAGGCTTGAAGAGCTATGCTATTGCTACCCTGAGAATTCCTATAGTCTCAGGATGTGTTCATTAGATGAAACTAATTTACACCTGGCTTCACTCTCCACTTCAATTCAGCTTTATTTCTTCTTTCAGGAATGCCCCTTTTAAAAATGGCTTGTGGCAGAGTAGCTATAGTTTTAAAACATAAATATACAAAAGTGTCTATAAAACTATGTATTTCTATATACTCAGAGATGAAGAGGTTATTCATGGTAAATAAGCCTTCCTAGATTAGGTGTATGTTTTCTTGCCCTTGCTTTTTTTTTTTAATGCCAGTTATAATACTTTGTACAATCAATTATTATTTTAAAGTACATTAATTTAGTAGATGTCAATTATTTGTAACACTTTCTATGCTTCCCTTTTCTTGCCACCTGGTGCCAAGGCCTGGTCTTAACGATTTTGTCTCTCATCTTTTTTACATTTTTTTTTTGAGACAGGGTCTCACTCTGTCATCCAGGCTGGAGTGCAGTGGTGCAGTCTCGGTTGCAGTGGTGCAATCTTGGTGCAGCCTCGCCCTTCTGGCTCAAGCGATTCTCCTACCTCAGCCTCCCAAGTAGCTGTAACTAGAGGTGTGCACCACCACGCCTGGCTAATTTTTCTACTTTTTGTAGAACAGGGTTTCGCCATGCTGGCTAGGCTGATGTCGAACTCCTGGGCTCAAGCTATCCGTCCAGCTCAGCCTCCCAAAGTGCTGGGATTACAGGTGTGAGCCATCGTGCCTGGCCCTCTCTTCTGTTCTATTTTCATCCATTTGATGCCATATCAGAAACAGCTGTAAGAATTTATTTCTTTTAGAGAAACCTCCATCTACTCCCAATTCTAACCCAAATGCAGTGATGAGTAAAATGAGAAAGTGGCAGTTTGAAATAAAGGAGCTGTTAAAACAACAGGAGTACCTTGGAAACAGCAGCAAGACTTCTGGCAGAGATGATGATGTTACTTTGATGTTGTTGCTGTTGTTGTTTTAAGTAAGTCTTTGCACTCCTATATGATGATGTTACTTTAAATGATGGAATATGACATCTTCTCCCATAGACTGTGGAATAAACATGTAGCTTCTGACTCTGTACTTAATATTCAGTAATCGTTATCTTTCATTATTAAAGAAAATAAAATAATTCCTTCCTCATTGTTGAATGGTGTGATATAAGAAATATGCAGCTAAAAGGGCATACATCATGGAATTATTTACATTGGGATCATTTTTCTAGTTCTTATTTGGTTTGAGAATCAGAGGCTGTTATAATCTGAAAAAGCACTAGAGGGAGCCAGATCTCTGTCTGAGGAATTCTTTGCGCTTGTGCTGAAACACTGCTATAGCCCACATTTAAATCAGCTGTGGGGGCTCCAGAGGCGCAATCAGTTACCGTGGTACTTACAAATCAGCTTGCAGACTTGTGAATTTCGTGCTCAGCCTTAGTTCACAGGCAAGATTCCACGTGCATTAGAAATGTAACAATCACAGACTTTAGAGGGTAAAGTGTTACACAATAAAGGGACCTAAGAGACTTCCAAATACAATCGGTGGAGCGTGTTTGGATTATGAGTCAAACAAAACAGCCATAAGAAGATGCTAGTGAGGGCCGGGCGCCGTGGCCCACGCCTGTAATCCCAGCACTTTGGGAAGCCGAGGCGGGCGGATCACGAAGTCAGGAAATCCAGACCATCCTGGCTAATATGGTGAAACGGCGTCTCCACTAAAAATACAAAAAATTAGACAGCCGTGGTGGCGGGTGCCTGTAGTCCCAGCTACTCAGGAGGCTAAGGCAGGAGAATCGCTTGAACCCGGGAGGCGGAGGTTGCAGTGAGCCGAGATCACGCCACTGTACTCCAGCCTGGGCGACAGAGCAAGACTCTGCCTCAAAACAAACAAACAAACAAACAAACAAACAAACAAACAAACAAACAAAGATGCCTGTGAGACAACTATGGAAATTTGAACAGGAAGATGATCTTAAACCATATTATAGAATTACTGTTAATCTTTTTAGGTGTCATAATGGTATCTTGGGACTGGGCGTTGTGGCTCATGCCTGTAATCCTAGCACTTTGGGAGGCCACGGTGGGAGGACTGCCTGAGCCCAGGAGACTGAGACCAGCCTGGGCAACATGGCAAGACCCCGTCTCCACACACACGCACACACACAAAATTATGATATCTTGGTAATGCTGAAATCCCTTTTCTATTCAAGATACATAGGGGCATTGAAAGTATGTGTGCATGTGTGGAGGGGGTGGGAAGATAATAGAAGAAAGAAGATTGACAACATCGGACAATTGTCGGAGCTGGAGTTCATTATGCTATTTAGTCTCCCTTTGTGAATGTTTTAAATTTACCTTTAAAAGTGAAAATGAAAAAGTAGAGACCTTATATTCTTACAATATATATTTATGATGTAGTTTACCACCATTTATGGCTAATGTATATTTCTTAGGTTGCAAACTCAGTTTTGCAAGAAAATATCACCTTTCCCCATAACTGATTTTAATTTCTAGTTTGAACTTTTATTTTACTAGCTGTCAGAAACCCAATATCAATTAATTCAGAGTAATCTCACATTGCACCGAGTCAAAAAATTAATTCAAGATCATCTTGGTCAATTCTGGATTTTTCCACCTCATCTGCCAGCAGAATTGCTAAGTGAAAGCAAGTGAGTGAGAGGTGGTGATGGTGAGTCAGGGGCTGGTCCTTGGTTGTCACCTCTTGAGTCAGACATCTAGTCAGACAACCTTCAGCTTCTCTTAGGTAGGTTTGTCCTTGCAAATGACAGCCACATTGTCTGATGACCATCCACAAAATCTCTCCAGATGTGCCTCTCCCTAGCTCTGTCAAACCTTCCTGGGGATGGGGAAACATTCAGAGGCTTTCACGCTGACTTTCTCAGCTCTGCCCTTGTAGTCATTTCTGCTGTATTTCTCCAACACTATGTTTGTCATGGAAGGTCCTGGAACACTTCTTTAGGACATTTGCCACTTCCACAGGTTCTATTTGGGAACAAAGGCATTTTCTGCTTTCAAACCCTTAACAAATCTAGGGGCTTCAGGGTTCAGTCCTCAGAGACTAGGGATATACACAGGCCACGTTCTTAAGGAAATACTTCAGTGTCTAATTATCTTCCTGAAGCCTGTGGTGTCTTTGTCTGGTCTGGTGGGGAGACTTAGCTCATAATCTGTGATTGCTTATAGCATAAACATACCCAAAGTCCTTCAGAGCTCTGGATGCAGAGAAAGGTCACAGGTTCACAGAAATCATGAATAAAAATTTTCTTCAGTTAACAATAAAATATTTGCTATTGAGTAATTTTAATTCAAAACGTAACATTTGCTTCTCACCACAGAAATAAACTAGGGAAGCAGTAGTAAATAGTAGTTATGAATGCAGTTTCTGGGCTTAGAGACCAGTGTTCTAATCCTTCCTCTGTCTTTTTAGTAGGCATCAGGCACAAATTAAGGTTTCTAAATCTTATGTTTTTAATTCATAAAGCAGAGGTAGTAATATCTACTATGCAATGTTTTGGGAGAGGGTTTAACAAGAATATGTATAGAAAGTGCACATAGAGTTTGGCCCTTTGTATAAACCTAAAAAGGGCAACCGTTTTTATTATTAAGAATAGCAAACAGGCAGGAAAAGTCCCTTATGCAATTTTTGTATCTGGTTAATGAACCTTTCTCCTATGACTTCCTAAGTTATTAGCTCAGATCTCAAAGAACCACATAGGAATCTGGGTGCAGCCCGGGGCACTGAAATGATCACAGTTAAAAAAAATTCTCTCTGGTATCCACTGCAAGGTACATGGAGCCCAAACTCCCAGACCATTTTAAGAAATAACTGCTTAGACTTTATTTCTAGTGTGGCCCATTCTTTATGAACTGTCAGTGGAAAGGAAGCAGATGAAAAGAGGAATTCCGAGAGTATAATATCACCATGACCTCATGAAAGAGGAGAAATGAAACCAAACAATTTATAGTGGACAATTTCTAGATTTTTTTTGCCAGGACCTTCTGCTCAGAGTGAAAAGAATATCCACACGAATGCTATGTTCCTCTCCAGCATTGTAAGAAAAATAAAAGTTACTTTATTCAGGCACCCATCTCCCCTGCTTCGATGGCTTTGGTGTTCTGGCTAGGAGAGAAAGATCCACTGCTGCTCTGTTTTCTGAGAAGGCCTTGACAGGGATTCCATGCTGAACTGGCTTCTGATTTCTCTTTGTTCTTGGATGTTAGATTTTAACCCCCTGGATAGAGATGTCCAGTTTTGTAATTAGCCTCCTTCCAGAGGCAGCATGGTGCTGGTAAGCTACCAAGAATTGGCTTGGAGTGGAAAACTGCAGTCTTAGATACATACAGGCTCTCTATCCAGATGCAATCTATTAATTAACCTTATGCACCCAGAGTATTTCATTAAGCTTTAATGCTTTAGTGCTTAAAGTAGGTTCTGTGAAAAAATGCGACTCATATTGAGAAATCAATTGATGTTGCACTATTATTTAACATTAACCTCTCAGACTAGGGTATTTTTAACATATGTCCTTGGTGGGCATCTGTATTCATTTCCTGTTGCTGCTCTAACCCCTATGATTATGTGGGTCCATTAAGATAATCCAGATAATTTCTTTGTCTCAAGATCCTTAACATAATCCTCTCTTTAATGTCACTTTTGCCATATAAGGTAACATTATCTGCAGGTTTTAGGGGTTAGGATATGGACATCTTTGGGGGTTTTTATTCTACCATCCACAGTTCAGCTCTGCCCCCCAAATCTTTACTTCCATCCACATGTAAAATACATTCATCTCATCCCATCTCCAAAGGTCTCAATCCATTACAGCATCAACTCAATGTCCAAAATCTCATCTAAATTTCATCAGCTCAAAAGTCCCAAATCTCATCAGGTCTGGATAAGGCTTTGGGTATAATTCATCCTGAGGCACAATTCATCTCCATCTGGGAAGCTGTGAACTCAACTCAAGAAGCAAGTTATTTGTTCTCCAAATACAGTGGTGGGACAGGCATAGGATAACAGATACAGACATTCCAGTTCAGAAGGGAAGAAAAGGAAAGGAAAAAAGGAGTCATCAGTTTCAAGTGACTTTGAAATCCAGCAGGGCAAACAACATTAGGTTTCAAGGCTTGGGAATAATCCTCTGTTTTGCAGCTTTGCCCTCTGGGCTGAAGGCTCTGCCCTTGAAGTCATCCTTTCTTCTTCATGAAGGCTAGCATGTGTTTGCAGGTGAGTAGTATTATCACCCTGTTTCCTACCTGTAGAGTTTTGACTCTTCCATGATTACAAAATGCATGCACAAGTTTTTCTCAGTGTTACTATTTTCTGAATTCTCTAAAATGATTTATAACTTTCCAAAGCACGTTCATGTAAACAAGATTTCAGATTCTACATATGTATAAACTTTTAGTTGGTTCTTACAGGATTTTCAGTTTTCTGGCAGCAAGCAAACTTGAGATAATAGCTTTCTTATAGAAATAGGATTGTGGGGCTAAATCGTTAATGTAGTCTTTGAGAGAGAAGGCACAAATAACTATGTGTATGTTCTATGGGATAAGATTATAAGAATTATTGGCTAGTGGATCCTGTCTATGTTGCCTAGATAAAAACCCCTGTGACTGACGTTCTTTTCTTAAAAAAAAAACAAAAAACAAAAAACACATTTATTTTAGTTTTAAGGATACACATACAGGTTTGTTCTGTAGATAAATTGTGTGTTGTGGGGGTTTGGTGTGTTTTGTCAGCCGGGTAATAAACATAGTACCTGATAGGTTGTTTTCCGATCCTCACCCTCCTCTCAACTTCCACCCTCAAGCAGGCCCTGGTGTCTATTGTCCCCTTCTTTGTGTCCATGTGTATCAATGTTAGCTCCCACTTATAAGTAAGAACATGGGATGTTTGGTTTTCTGTTTCTGCAAGCTTAAGATAATGGCCTTCAGCTCTATTTATGCTGCTGCAAAGGACATTATCTCGTGTTTTTTTTTTGTTTTTTTTAATGGCTGTGTAGTATTTTCTTGTGTATATATACTATATTTTCTTGATCCAGTCTAACATTGATGGGCATTTAGGTTGATTCCATGTCTTTGCTATTGTGAATAGTGCTGTGATGAACATACGTATGCGTGTATCTTTATGGTAAAACGATTTATATTCCTTTTGGTGTATACTAAATAATGAGATTGCTGGGTTGAATGGTAGTTCTGTTTGAAGTTCTTTGAGAAATCGCCAAACTGCTTTCCATAATGGCTGAACTAATTTACATTCCCACCAGCAGTGTATAAGCAGACTCTTTTCTCCACAGCCTTGCCAGCATCTGTTATTTTTTGACTTTTTTTTTTTTTTAGACACAATCTTGCTCTGTTGCCCAGGTTGGAGTGCAGTGGCATGATCCCCGCTCACTGCAACCTTTGCCTCCTGGATTCAAGCGATTCTCCTGCCTCAGCCTCCCGAGTAGCTGGGATTACAGGCGTGTGCCACCATGCCCGGCTAATTTTTGTATTTTTAGTAGAGACAGGGTTTCACCATGTTGATCAGGCTGGTCTCAAACTCCTGATCTCAGGTTATCCACCCACCTTGGCCTCCAAAAGTGTTGGGATTACAGGCATGACCACTGTGCCCAGCTTTTGAGTTTTTAATACTAGCCATTCTGACTGGTGTGAGAGGTATCTTATTGTGGTTTTGATTTGCATTTCAGTAGTGATCAGTGATGATATCTCTTCTTCATATGCTTGTTGCCCACAAGACATATGTATATGTCTTCTCTTGAAAAGTATCTGTTCATGTCCTTTGCCCATGTTTTAATGGGGTTATTTCCTGCTTGTTAATTTGTTTTTCTTATAATTTCTGGATATTACACCTTTGTCAGATGCATAGTTTATGAATACTTTCTCCCAGTCTGTAGGTTGTCTATTTGCTCTGTTGATAGTTTCTTTTGCTGTGAAGAAACTCTTTAGTTTAATTTGGTTTCATTTGTCAGTTTTTGTGTTTGTTGCAACTGATTTTGGTGTGTTTGTCATAAAATCTTTGCCAGGGCCTATGTCTAGAACTATATTTACTAGGTTTTCTTCAAGGGTTTTTATAGTTTTAGGTTTTACACTTAAGTCTTTAATCCATCTTGAGTTGATTTTTGTATATAGTGTAAGGAAGGAGTTCAGTTTCAACCTTCTGCATATGGCTAGCCAGTTATCCCAGCACTATTTATTGAATAGAGTTCCATTTATTGTTGACTTTGTCAAAGATCAGATGGTCATAGGTGCACAGCTTTATTTCTGGGCTTTTTATCCTGTTCCATTGGTCTATGTGTCTGTTTTGTACCAGTACCATGCTGTTTTGGTTATTGTAGCCTTATAGCATAGTTTGAATTATGATAATGTGATATCTTCAGCTTTGTTCTTTTTGGTTAGGATTGCCTTGGCTATTCAGGCTCTTTTTTTGGTTCCATATGAATTAAATTTTTTTTCCCCCAATTTTGTGAAAAATGTTATTGGTAGTTTCATGGGAATAGCATTGAATCTATAAATTGCTTTGGGCTGTGTGGCCATTTTAATGAGGTTGATTCTTCCTATCCATCAACATGGAAAATTTTTCCATTCATTTGTGTTATATCTGATATATTTGAGCAGTGCTTTGTAGAGTTGTTGTAGAGTTCTTTCACCTCCCTGGTTAGCTGTGTTCCTAGGTATTTTATTTTAATTTTTTGTGGCTATTGTGAATGAGATTGCATTCTTGATTTGGCATTCAGCTTGCAGGGTATTAGTGTATAGAAATGATCTTGATTTTTATTTATTTATTTTATTTTATTTTATTTTATTTTTATTATACTTTAAGTTCTAGGGTACATGTGCATAACGTGCAGGTTACATATGTATACATGTGCCATGTTGGTGTGCTGCACCCATCAACTCGTCAGCACCCATCAATTCATCATTTATATCAGGTATAACTCCCCAATGCAATCCCTCCCCCCTCCCCCCTCCCCATGATAGGCCCCAGTGTGTGATGTTCCCCTTCCCGAGTCCAAGTGAGCTCATTGTTCAGTTCCCACCTATGAGTGAGAACATGCGGTGTTTGGTTTTCTCTTCTTGTGATAGTTTGCTAAGAATGATGGTTTCCAGCTGCATCCATGTCCCTACAAAGGACGCAAACTCATCCTTTTTTATGGCTGCATAGTATTCCATGGTGTATATGTGCCACATTTTCTTAATCCAGTCTGTCACTGATGGACATTTGGGTTGATTCCAAGTCTTTGCTATTGTGAATAGTGCCGCAATAAACATACGTGTGCATGTGTCTTTGTAGTAGCATAATTTATAATCCTTTGGGTATATACCCAGTAGTGGGATGGCTGGGTCATATGGTACATCTAGTTCTAGATCCTTGAGGAATCGCCATACTGTTTTCCATAATGGTTGAACTAGTTTACAATCCCACCAACAGTGTAAAAGTGTTCCTATTTCTCCACATCCTCTCCAACACCTATTGTTTCCTGATTTTTTAATGATTGCCATTCTAACTGGTGTGAGATGGTATCTCATTGTGGTTTTGATTTGCATTTCTCTGATGGCCAGTGATGATGAGCATTTTTTCATGTGTCTGTTGGCTGTATGAATGTCTTCTTTTGAGAAATGTCTGTTCATATCCTTTCGCCACTTTTGGATGGGGTTGTTTGTTTTTTTCTTGTATATTTGTTTGAGTTCTTTGTAGATTCTGGAAATTAGCCCTTTGTCAGATGAGTAGATTGCAAAAATTTTCTCCCATTCTGTAGGTTGCCTGTTCACTCTGATGGTAGTTTCTTTTGCTGTGCAGAAGCTCTTTAGTTTAATGAGATCCCATTTGTCAATTTTGGCTTTTGCTGCCGTTGCTTTTGGTGTTTTAGACATGAAGTCCTTGCCCATGCCTATGTCCTGAATGGTACTACCTAGATTTTCTTCTAGGGTTTTTATGGTATTAGGTCTAACATTTAAGTCTCTAATCCATCTTGAATTAATCTTCGTATAAGGAGTAAGGAAAGGATCCAGTTTCAGCTTTCTACTTATGGCTAGCCAATTTTCCCAGCACCATTTATTAAATAGGGAATCCTTTCCCCATTTCTTGTTTTTCTGATCTTGATTTTTATACATTGATTTTGTATCTTGAGACTTTGCTGAAGTTGTTTGTCAAATCTAGGAGCTTTTGAGCAGAGACTATGTGTGGCGTTTTCTAGGTATAAAGTCAGATAGTCTGCAAACAGAGATAATTTGACTTCCTGATTTCCTATTTGTATGCCTTTTATTTCTTTCTCTTGACTGATTGCTCTGGCTAGGACTTCCAGTATTATGTTGAATAGGAGTAGTAAAAGTGGATATCCTTGTCTTGCTCTAGTTCTCCAGGGGAATGCTTTCAGCTTTTGCCTGTTCAGTGTGATGTTGGTTGTGGGTCTATCATAAATGGCTTTTATTATTTTGAGGTATGTTCCTTCAATGCCTAGTTTTTTGAGGATTTTTAATATGAAGCAATGCTAAATTTTATCAAAAGACTTTTCTGCATCTATTGATTGTGTGGTTTTTGTTTTTAATTCTGTTATGTGATGGATCACATTTATTGATTTGCATATGTTGAATCAACCTTGTATTCCAGAAATAAAGCCTACTTAATCACAGTGAATTAGCTTTTTGATGTGTTGCTGGATTTGGTTTGCAAATATTTTGTTGAGGATTTTTGTATCTATGTTTATCAAGGCTATTGGCCTGAAGTTTCCTTTTTTTTTTTTTCTCTTTCTCTGCCAGGTTTCGATATCAGAATGATGCTGGCCTCATCAAATGAGTTGGAGAGGAGTCCCTCCTCCTCAATTTTTTAGAATAGTTTCAGTAGAAATGGTATTAGCTGTTTTTTGTACATCTAATAGAATTTGGCTGTGAATCTGTCTGGTCCTGGGCTTTCTGATTGGTAGGATTTCTATTACTTATTCAATTTCTAAAGTTGTTATTGATCTATTACGGGTTTGAATTTCTTCCTTGTTCAGTCTTGGAAGATTGTGTTTCCAGGAATTTATCCATTTTTTTCTAGGTTTTCTAGTTTGTGTGCATGGAGGTGTTCTAATAGTCTCTGATGGTTTTTTATATTTCTGTGGGGTTAGTGGTAATGTCTCCTTTGTCATTTCCTATTGTGTTTATTTGGATTTTCTTTCTCTTTTTCTTTATTAGTCTAGCTATCTATCTTATTTATTCTTTCAAAAAACAACTTCTGTTTTATTAATCTTTTGTATGGTTTTTCATGACTCAGTTTCATTCAGTTCAGCTCTGCTTTTGGTGATTTATTGTCTTCTGCTAGCTTTGGGCTTGAGTTGCTCTTGTTTTTCTAGTTCCTAAAGGTGTGATGTTAGTTTGTTAAATTGAGATCTTTCTAACTTTTTGATGTGGGTGTTTAGTGCTATAATTTTTCGTCTTAATACTGCTTTAGCTGTGTCCCAGAGATTCTGGTATATTATATCTTTGTTCTCATTACTTTCAAATGATTTGTTGGTTTATGCCTTAATTTCCTCATTTACCCAGAGGCCATTCAGAAGCAGGTTGTGTAATTTCCATATAATTGTATGGCTTTGAGTAATCTTCGTATTGATTTCTATTTTTATTGCACTGTGGTCTGAGAATGTGGTTGGTATGATTTTGGTTTTTAAAAATTTGCTGAGTATTGTGTTACGGCTGATTGTGTAGTCAATTTTAGAGCCTGTGCCATATGCAGATGAGAAGAATGTATATTCTGTTGTTTCTGGGTGGAGAGTTCTGTGGATGTCTGTTAGGTTCATTTGGTGATTAACCTTCTTGAGTTCAGACTTTCACCACATCTGTCCTGTATTAATGTCCTATTTCTTTGATAAATTACCACCAATGTAGTGGCTTTAAGATAACACAGATGTATTATAGTTCTGAAGGCGGAAGTCTAAAATGTGTCTTACAGGCTAAAATCAAGGCATTGACAGGGCTGCTTCTTCCAGAGACTTTAGAGGAGAAATCATACTTCACCATTCCTAGCTTAGAGGCTGCCAGCCTTTCTGGGGGCATGGCTCCATATCACTCTGACCCTGTTTCTTCCCTCTTATAAGGACTGCTGTGATTACATAGGCCCCACCGGATAATCCAGAATAATCTCCACATCTCAAAATCCTTTTTTTTTTTTTTTTTTTGAGACGGAGTCTCGCTCTGTGGCCCAGGCTGGAGTGCAGTGGCCGGATCTCAGCTCACTGCAAGCTCTGCCTCCCGGGTTTACGCCATTCTCCTGCCTCAGCCTCGCCAGTAGCTGAAACTACAGGCGCCCGCCACCTCGCCCAGCTAGTTTTTTTGTATTTTTTAGTAGAGACGGGGTTTCACCATGTTAGCCAGGATGGTCTCGATCTCCTGACCTCCTGATCCACCCGTCTCGGCCTCCCAAAGTGCTGGGATTACAGGCTTGAGCCACCGCTCCCGGCTCAAAATCCTTAACATAATCACATATGCAGTCTCTCTTGCTGTGTAAGGTATAACATATTCACAGGTTCTGGAGATTAGGATGTAGATTTCTTTGGCAGGCTATTTTTCAGTTTACCATATACCCATTAATATTGTGCTTCACAACTAAATTGGCTCCTGCTAGACATCTTCAGTGGCTTCCTACTTCTTCCACACAAATTCATATTTATTTTAGTGTTTTTAAGGCCTTTTATATTTGGAGTCCCTTCTTTCTAATTTCAACCCTCACATCTTCCTTGCATTTAACCTCTGTTGTGATAGGCTAGTCTTTGTATATTTAGTCAAACTTCTGTGCCCTTGTTTGTGTCAGTTCTCTCACTGGGAATGTCTTTTCTTTGATCCATAAAAATCCTACTCATTATTTAAGGTTCATGCTAAAATCTTGCCTCTTAACTGAGACTTCTCGTGGTAACTCTGTCCTCTTTGATTTCTTTCTTCATGATCTTCTAAGGCATTTGTGGTTTTTGTACAAAACTTATTATATATATGTTTATATATACAATATTGGTTTTTTACTATTACTTCACTTGTGTTTTCCTTGCCTCCTCATTTTGTTCATAAACTCTTGGAAAGCAGAAAAAAGTCATATTTCTTTTGCATATTGAATCACCCTTAGCATGGTTTTAAGCTTATGGTAATGCCAAATAAAATATTTGCTCACTGCTGGAGCTCTTTTGGTAGGTCCATGGTTTTCAGAGACTTTCACTTAGAATATGGGAAAACAAAGCCCAGACTTGCCATGTACTGAAGAAATAAAAGGGGATTCTTTATGTATCCATTCTGTAATCCACTGTAAAGCTATTCTTCTTCATTTGCATTTTAAGATCTACGATTTATAGTCTTTATAATCAAACTTTCTCAATATTGTGATAAGAATATGGCAAACTGGCACCCAGTGCATCCATTCTCCCAAGTGACTTCCCTTTGTGGTCTAGTGCTTGGTTTGGTCTTATGTCCTTGTGGTTTATGGAGGACTCTGTTGCCTCTCCTGAGCTCAGTTGGGTTCCAGGGACGAATAGCCATCATGGAAGTTTCCTGCTAGGCTTAGTTCATTTCACTCCTTCTGCGGGTAGGATTTTTGGGAAGCCTAGTTTATTCAAGGCCCAGTCATGATCTTCTGTTTCAATGGCAATACTCATCATCATTGTCAGCATCAGATTCAACATTGCTATTATTTATTGAACGCTTTTTCTTTACCAAGCATTGTGCTATTTTACATGTAACATCTCATTTAATCATTTCATTACACTTGAGGATAATTCAAGGAGTAGGTTTGGGTTAAGTAAAGGGGTATAAAGATGTTCAATTCTGTGTTCAATGATTTCTCTTGAGATGTTACAGCATAGCTCAGTAACAATAGACATTCTTCTGGACAGTTTTCATTTTGGCCCAAGGCCTGACAGGTACTACATATTTCATCACAGTATGGGGGGCAGTGAGTCAATTGTCTCTTGAATTTTAGAACACTCAGCTACCTTGCCATTCAAACAACTGACTTTTTCCAATAAGTTCCAGTGTTTTCTAGAGGGTGCTGAATATTCTTATCTTTTAGAAATTTAGATGTGGGTCTCTTTCTTATTGGGGTTGGCGCCAAATGGGAGGAGAGATTTGGAATGCTGCTTAAGCCATTAAAGTCTGAGTACAAATTGAATGTGACAAGTAAGACTGCCAGTCTAGAAGTTATAACCAAAAGCAACCCTCCCAGTTTGTCCTAATGCTATATATGTTTTTTTGTGTATATTTTTCTATGCTCAGTATTTATGGTGATCTGAAAAACAAGTCATATTATCTGACACATCATACATCAAGATATTTGCAAACATGCTCACCATTTCAACAGAAGTTAGAATTTTATGTACAATATGGTATCTTTTTGTAGTTCTGGGCTCAGCTATGAAAATCTGTTCCATTCTTGTAGTTTTGTGAAACTAAAATTTTGACTCTTTGTAGACTATGGCAAAGTGTATGTGAATGACAAAGTAAACCCTCTCATTTTGTAATTTTGGACTTAAATTTTTGGTCTCGTGTGAAAGTCTCTTCCATAATCTATGTAAGTGAGTGGATGAGTGAAAGAGCATATTCATTGGTATCTTCCACAGGGGCCTCTCTGGCCAGTGTTTAGGATGACCAGGTACTTATACAGAGGCCCTGTGTATGAAGAGCATTTAATGCAAGGTGATTTTTGGAGGACTTAGACACAGAGACAAGGCCTTTCTCAAACTTACAAGAAAAAACTATGTGGCTTTTTTTGTCTGTTTGCTTGCTAGTAATTATTGGTGCATTTTGGTATCATTTTGTCTAACACTTGTTTTCATTATAATATGCAACCAGGAAGGAAATTGTGGAGTAGTGGAAGATGCCCCTACCTACTTCTGATTGTGAATCTATCAGGGAGGCTTTTGACATTTACCAAAAAACCCCCAATAATTGCTAAATAGACAGTTTGGCTTAGGTCAGTTTGCAATACTGAACCTTGCAGAAAGGTATTATTATTACTTTCATTTTATGTATATATCTAACACACTTAAATGAATGTACTGAAGCTCATAAAATTAAGCACCTGGTCAGTGGCAGAGCTAGGCTGTCAGAGGTATTTGTATTTGCTCTTTATATTTATGCTAAACAATTGAGTTATGTTTATATTCACCCTGGATAATTGGCAAAACCCTCACATATGAAGAATATAACCTGCCGTATAGAGTAGGGCAAGAAAATGTTAAAAGACTTAATAGTACTGAAACAAAAATGGCTTCCTTTTTGGACTAGTGGCACTTAGAAGCATGGCACATATTTTGCACATTAAGTAGGCCTATTTTGTCTCTTATTCCTGTTGCTATGGAAAAGAAGATATGTAGGAAGGAACTTAGTGATTTCCTCTAAGGCAAACTCACTAGTGGAATTTTGCCTGAAAGGGATTCTATTGCCCAAATTTCACAAGGTGAGAAGCCATTATTGACCCAATATCATGAAGACATAAGAGGAGTTGGCCTGTGTAGATAATATAGTTACTGACATAGAAATTGATTCCTGGACACACACACACATACACCTCACATGCACAGACATCTTTATATTCTAGAAAGCTATTTCAATTTTCAATTCATTTCAATCAATTCATTTTCTCAATGTTGATGTCTCAAATTATGGACTATTTTACATATTATTTTGGCCAGAAATAGCTGTCTTCAAAGAATATAAATATTGACTATAATAAAATGTCAGCATGTAGCTTCTACATTTGTATTAATTTTGATAGATATTAAATGATAATTAATTTCAACCAAAGCAATTTACATTGGGGTATCCCTTTCAGTAAAATTTATGAAACACTTCACATAGCAAAATAAAACATTTGTCTCTTAGGGGTAACTACTGATGTCTGATTTATACTCTGTGAACAAAATATTAGACAGCCATCTGCATCACTGTAGATTATGGAAGATTAGAGTAATAAAAAACTACATTTTAGAAAAAGTGCAGCAGTGGAAAATGCTCGTCTCAGATTTTTCTTACTAGCTGGTAACTCATCGCGGCTAGGGAACATCTTTAATCACCATGAAATAAATAGATAAATCTCTGCTGTTACTCCTCTTGCAGCACAATACATAGAGCTGCCCACATGACAAGCAGCCCTATCGCCATCCAATGCATATGTTATTTCTACTGCTTAACTTTGTGATTTTTAATTTGTGCCTCATGTTTGAAACCATAGTTTATTTTCTCTGTTCAAAGAATCCTAATATATACGAGGTATTTTTTGAAGCTATTAATCAACTTAGTATTTTATGCTTCAGTTTCTGCCGTTTTTTAAGAGTGATAGTTTGTATTTTGGATGTGCTCTCCAGGTTCTCCTTAAACACATTTGATGAACACTATTACACAAGCTTGCTTTTTATATCTAGGTGATTTCAAATATAACTGCAAATTTGGTAAGTGTTTGATTGGGTCTTTTGTGCTTGACATAGTAATAAAAAAAACTGGATGAAATTTAATTATTTATATAAAGTAGAAAATGAGGAATAGGAACCGATATACAAAAACAAAGCAAATGATAATCCTCAACTCTGTTGTACAATTGTGCAAAGCTAACTTGAAATTTAACAGAAATTAATGTAAAGTTCTATCCTTGGGTTCAAACAGCAACCTGCATAGGTAAAGGTTGGGGGGATATGTAACTTAGAGTAAAGTAGATATTATGGTTGTCTAACATTCATTGGATACTTCCTCTCTTGTGTGGCTCCTATATGGTTTAGGTGAGCCCCAGAAGTGGGACCTAAGCCATTTGGGATAATAGAGGTTTTATGTCATTTGCCTCAACGATTGGTTCAGGTGACCCAGGCTTTAGCCAATCATGGTTTGTGTTTCTCCAACCACAGGGATTGGTTCTGAGGTGGTACAAATATCAAGTAGCTCAACACTTTTGATCAATGATTGTGGAACTTCTCTGTCTCCAATAGGGAACAAGAATGCATATGGCTTTATATTACTGCTGCAAATGATCTTGCCTCCATGAGAAGAGTTAGCTGGAGGACAAAGCCAGCACATGATGGGAAAATTACAGAGAAACAGAGTGAGGCGCGATTGAACTATATCAGTTCACATTATTTCTGGACTTTTGAGTTACTTGAAGCAAGCTTCCTTTGTAGATTTAATTAGTTTGAATTGGATTTTTCTGTTCTATTAAAAATTATGTATTTATTTTATTTTTGTTTAAAAACTTAAAATAATACAAGTATCATATCTGGAAAAAAGACCTAGAGAGGATTTCTGGGATTAGAAAATAGTAAATTGAGCTAACAAGGTTACCCATCTGCTACAAAAACTTTAATATACTGGAGAAAATATTTTAAAGCAACTAGAAATAAGGAGAGACTGAAAGCCTCAAGTTTAAGTTTTCAGGGGAATGACATCACCATCTGGAGCTCTATATCTGATCCAGATATGAATCCTAATGGTCAGAGGTTGGGGTTTTAACCTCCATATAAAGGCAAGAGATGGAGGCAAAGTGGAGTCTGCTGGAACCAAGACTTCTACAAAGCTTAAGATCCAGGAAGTCTTCCCTCTCCATAACAGAATGGATACTAGAACTGTAACAACTAGCCCAGATAAATCACAAGAGTGTTTTTTTTTTTTTGGCCTAAATGGAAAAAAAGAATCCCTATTAGAAAATAAACCTCCTGACTGGATGTGGTGGTGCACGCTTGCAATCCCAGCACTTTGGGAGGCTGAGGAGGGTGGATTGCTTGAGGTTGATAGATTACTTGAGGCCAGGAGTTCGAGATCAACCTGGCCAACATGGCAAACCCCATCTCTACTAAAAATACAAAAATTAGTCGGGTATGGTGGTGCACACCTGTAATCCCAGCTACTCAGGAGGCTGAGGCATGAGAATTGCTTGAACCTGGGAGGCATAGGTTGCAGTGAGCCAAGATCACACCAACCACAATCCAGCCTGGACAAAAGAGTTAGATTCTGTCTCAAAAAAAAGAAAAAAAGAAAACCCCTATGTGAATGTGAAATCGAATGTGCACTATTCACCTAGTGTAAGAACGACTTATCCAAAAAAGTAAAAATAAAAACTAACTTCAGCTAAGTGAAATTTCCAGTGTGTTTTACAGAAATAATGTGAAAACAAGTTTGTACAAACACAAATGGTGCATGATATATTTCACTAAAAATGTAAATAAGCTCAGAAGGAAGGAGTGAGATATAAGGTGCAAGGAAAACAAATAAATTGTAAACCTGGTTAAATCTGAATAAACTGATGATCAAAGAACTCCACAATAAAAAAAATTGATTTTTTGAGGGGATGTAGATGGTGGTACTTAAAAAACAGGGTGAAACTAAAATACTGAAAAATGATAAATGGAAGATAGGAGGGAATGATTGAAATTAGTATCCTAATTTTTTAAAATCATTCAGGAATATTATAGAAATACTGAATAACTTCAGATATTTGGCTAAGTATGCATGTTGAAAATTTAAAGTTAATGCTAAAAGAATAGAAATTGAAATACAGGCCAGGCATTGTGACTCACACCTGTAATCCCAGCACTTTGGGAGGCTGAGGCTGGCGAGTCACCAGAGGTCAGGAGTTCAAGACTAGCCAGGGCAACATGGAGAAACCCCACCTCTACTAAAAATACAAAAATTAGCTGGGCGTGGTGGCACACACCTGTAATCCCAGCTACTCAAGTGTCTGAGGCATGAGAATTGCTTGAACCTGAGAGGCGGGGGCTGCAGTGAGCAGAGATTGCGCCACTGCCTTCCAGTCTGGGCCACAAAGTGAGACACTATCTCAAAGAAAAAATAAATTGAAATACAATATGACTATGTGTGGATTTAGGTCACTGTGTAAATTTAAAAAAAATTGATGTGTAACATAGTAGTACACTGATCTTATGTGTGTTCAATCAAATTAAAAGAAAATACCTGTTGTATTAGGGTTCTCTAGAGGGATAGAACTAATAGGATATATGTATTTAAATATATATACATAAACTCCCCTTCGTATATAATGACTTACATGATCACAAGGTAAGGTCCCACGATAGGCCATCTGCAAGCTGAGGAGCAAGGAAGCCAGTAGTGGCTCCGTCCGAGTCCCAAAACCTCAAAAATAGGGAAGCCAACAGTGCAGCCTTCGGTCTTGGCTGAAGGAAGGCCTGAGAGCCCCTGGCAAACCTCTGGTGTGAGTGAAAGAGTTCAAAAGCTGAAGAACTTGGAGTCTGATGTTCGAGGGCAGGAAACATCCAGCGTGGGAGAAAGATGAAGGCCAGAAGACTAAGCAAGTCAGCTTCTTCCACCTTCCTCTGCCTGCTTTTCCTAGCCACACTGGCAGCCAGTTGGATGGTGCCCACTCACGTTGTGGACGGGTCTTCCTGAGGGTGGGTCTTTCTCTCCCGGTCCACTGACTCAAATGTTAACCTCTTCTGGCAACACCCAGAAACACCCAGATACACACAGAAACAATACTTTGCATTCTTCAGTCCAATCAAGTTGACACTTAATATTAACCATCACACCTGTTTACCACTAGAATAAGATATGGGACATCACCATCACCCCAGAAATCTCTCTTGCAATCATTGTCCTATAGGTAATCATTATTCAAGTTTCCAACTTCATAGATCAGTTTTACAAGTTTTTAAACTTCAAAAAGTGGAATCATATATATATATATATATATATATACACACATACCATGGAATACTACTGAGTCATAAAAAGGAACAAAATAATGGTATTCACAGCAACCTGGGTGAAGTTGGAGACCATTATTGCAAGTGAAGTAACTCAGGAATGGAAAACCAAATATCATATGTTCTCACTTATAAGTGGGAGTTAAGCTATGAAGACATGAAGGCATAAGAATGATACAATGGACTTTGGGGATGCGGGGGGAAGGGGAGCAGGGTGGCGAGAGATGAAAGACTACACACTGGCTACAGTGTACACTGCTCAGGTGATGGGTGCACCAAAATCTCAGTAATGACTGCTAAAGAACTTATCCATATGTGGCCAGGCGTGGTGGCTCACACCTGTAATCCCAGCACTTTGGGAGGCCGAGGCGGGCAGATCACCTGAGGTCAGGAGTTCGAGACCAGCCTGACCAACATGGAGAAACCCCAACTCTACTAAAAAAAAAGAAAAAGCTGGATGTGGTGGCACATGCCCGTAATCCCAGCTGCTCGGGAGGCTGAGGCAGGATAATTGCTTGAACCTGGGAGGCGGAGGTTGTGGTGAGCCAAGATCGTGCCATTGCACTCCAGCCTGGGCAAAAAGAACAAAACTCCGTCTCAAAGAACAAAACAAAACTTATCGATGTAACCAAAAAGCAAAGCAAATAGTTTTGTTCCCCCAAACTATTAAAATAAAAAAAGTGGAATCATACACATATAATCCATTGTGTTTGTCCTCTTTCAACATTTTGTCTGTCAGAATTATTCGTGTTGTTTGTAGCTGTAGTTTATTATTTTTCAAAGTGAGTAGTATTCCGTTGTAAGAATATGTAATAATTTATTTATCTATTCTATTGTTCATAGATATTTGAGTTATGTCCTATATTTGCTATTATGAATAAAGCTGCTATGAGCATGCTTGTACATGACTTTTGGTGCATATATACACTGATTTCTTGTGGATATATCCTATGAGGGGAACTATTGGGCCATAGGGAAGGGGTATGTTTAGCTTTATTAAATACTGTCAATAGTTTTCCAAATTGTACAAATTTACACTCTCATCAGCAGCATATGAAAGTACCAGTTATTCACATCCTCACCAACACTTAATACTCTCAGTTTTTTTTTTTTTTTTTCTGAGACAGGGTCTTGTTTTGTCACCCAGGATGGAGTGCAGTGGTGCAAACATGGCTTACTGCAGCCTTGACCTCCTGGGCTCAAGCAATTTTCCTGCCTCGGCCTTCTGTATAGCTGGAACCACAGGTATGTGCCACCACATCCAGCTAAATTTTATTTTATTTTTGTAGAGACAGGTTCTTACTTTGTTGCCCAGGCTAGTCTTGAACTCCTGCACTCAAGTGATCCTTCTGTCTTGGCCTCCCAAAGTGCTGGGATTACAGGTGTGAGACACCTCACTTGGCCTATAAATTATATTTTTTAAAAAGTTTATTGCTGATAAAGATATGCCACCTCGCCTGACCTACAAATGAGATTTTTAAAAAGTTTATTGCTCATAAAGATATACAATTGATTTTTAAATATTGATCTTGCATCTTTTAACTTTGCTAAATTCTCTTGTTATTTCTGTTTACAGAATACATATTTTTGGATATTCCATGTAATAGATGTATTTGTAATTATTCTGTTTGGGATATTGTTACATTTCTCCAATCAAAGGAGACACATCTTTTACCAGCTCTGGAAATTTTTCTGCCATTGTTTTAGTTGAATATAGCTCCTCCATTTTCCTTATTTTTGAATTTCTATCTTTCATCTAGATACATCATTGTAAAATTGCACATTGCCAAAGACAAAGGGAAAAATCCACAAAGCAACCTGATTACTTACCAAAGAGCAGTGATTGACAACACATTTCACATCAGCAGAAATAGAGGCCAAAAGACAGTGAAACAATATATTTGAAGTGCTGAGCTACCTACCTAGAATTCTATTTGAAGCTAAATTTTATTCAAGAGAAAGGGTGAAATAAAGACATTTTCAGAGAAAAATTCAAATAATTTAATTCTCCCATAACTTTGCTAAGAACTGTGAAGTGGCTCATGTTACTAAGAAGCGAGAATGGAGAACAAAGCAATATTGTGTGGGGTAAGGGGAGCCATAACTACTGATGCTGGAGAGATTGAAACAAGTGGAAGAGATGATCATGAACAACTTTCCACCAATGCATTTTAAACCTTTTGTTAAAGGAATAATTTTCTTAAAAAAAGTTTTCAAATTGAATTAAAGAAGAAATAGCATACTAGAACAGACCAGGATTCATTAACAACAATGGATAAAATACAATCAACTCACATAAAAAAGCCCAGATAATTTAAGGGTGAATTCCAACAACCTGCAAGAAACATATTAACTATATAGCTGTCGCTCAGTGTCTGCAGGGGATTGGCTCCAGGACCCTCAAGGATACCAAAATCCACAGATGCTCAAGTCTCTTTCATAAAATGGCATAGTATCTGCATATAACCTATTCACATCCTCCCGTATACTTTAAATCATCTCTACATTACTGATATTAGCTAACTCAACAGTTGTTATACTGTATTGTTTTAAAATTTGTGTTATTTTTATTGCCAAATTATTTTTCATTATTTTTCAAATATTTTCTCTTAGAAGTTGCTTGAATCTGTGCATGCATAATCCCTGGATATGGAAGGCTGACTGGATACAGATTACTGTAATAAATAAAAAGGAATTTTCTATTTCCAGACTCATTTTATGATACCTATATAATTTTGGTAAAAAACCAAGTGTACAAGAACTATATAAAAAAAGTATGAGCTGGGCATGGTGGCTCATGCCTGTAATCCCAGCACTTTGAAGGGCTAAAGTGGGAGGATTGCTTGAGCTCATGAGTTCGAGATTAGCCTAGGTTACATAGTGAGACCTCGTCTCTACTAAAAATAATAAAAAATACCTAGCCAGGTGTGGTAGTGTGCGCCTGTAGTCCCAGCTACTTGGGGGGCTGAGGAGGGAGGATCACTTGAGCCCAGGAGGTCTAGTCTGCAGTAAGCCATGATCGTGCCATTGCACTCCAGCCTGAATGACAGAGAGAGACCTGTCTCAGAAAAAATAAAAAATTATGAACACATATACTAAATAAAATATTAGCCAATAAAATTTGCAACTGCTTATCATGATCAAATAGATCATGTCTAGGTTGATTTTACTTCAGGAATAAAAGACATTAACTTTACACAAAATGTAAATGTAACTGTAAACCAGGAACACTTCCTTAAGCCGAAAAGGCATATCTGTCAAACCCACAGCAAGGATAATACTTAGTGGTGATACATTTGAAAAGAAAACAGACTGCACTCTGCTCAGCAGACATGTTGTCTTTTTAGGTTTTATTTAGAATGACTGGGGAATGTTCTCTTTTGTTTCCCAAAGAACTCTGTATTTGAAAACTTTTATACTGAATGATAAAATGCAGTTCATGTCAGAAAAGCTGTGATCTACAAATAGTTTATTCTTATGTGTCAACCAGTTCATTCAAGCACTTCCAGATATCAGTGCTAGATGTTTGGTTTTGACATTTAGACAAAGACAGACTACTTATATTTTAGAGCATTTCATCTTAAACTCTCCCTTAATCTGGTTATATATATACATTTCATACAATATCTTACCCTTATGTAAATAAAACATAAAGTCATTGGAAAAATTTATGACACAGACATTGCCATTAATTTATGTAATATGACAACAATGAGTGCTATATAAACATTATACTGAGACTCTTGCAATTTTATGCTATAACAAAAAATAAAATAGGTATAAGGGCTGGAAATCAAGAAACAAAATGTTGTGATTCATAGATGATATGACTGTCTATGTAGACAATCCAAGATAATTGCAACTAATAAGAAAATTCAATCAGTTACTAGACACAATGTAATTAGAAAACAGTCAATGACATTTTATTCAGAGACAAAATGCAATTAGAAAAGGTAATTAGAATAGAAATCTTGTATATAATGGCAAGAAAAATTATAAGGAACCCAGGAATAAATTTAAGATAAGATATGCAAGACCTTACTTCTAAAATTATACAACTTTATTGAAAAGTATGAAGGAAAATCTAAGTACATGAGAAGACTCTCAGTTTATGAATGAGGTTACCTAATGCCATATGGCAATTGTTCCTAATTAATAAATAATGGTATTTAAAAGATAATAATAGTAGAGTTTTTTTTTTTCCATAAAACTTGGGATCCTGAGCCAAGGAAATTTTGAAGAAGAACAAGGACAGTAGTCCTGCTACCAGACATCAAGAGTTAGTTATTTTAAATATACTTTTTTTTTTTTTTTTTTTTTTTTGAGATGGAGTCTCGCTCTGTCGCCCAGGCAGGAGTGCAGTGGCCGGATCTCAGCTCACTGCAAGCTCCGCCTCCCGGGTTTAGGCCATTCTCCTGCCTCAGCCTCTGGAGTAGCTGGGACTACAGGCGCCCACCACCTCGCCCGGCTAGTTTTTTGTATTTTTTTAGTAGAGACGGGGTTTCACCGTGTTAGCCAGGATGGTCTCGATCTCCTGACCTCGTGATCCGCCCGTCTCGGCCTCCCAAAGTGCTGGGATTACAGGCTTGAGCCACTGCGCCCGGCTTTAAATATACTATTAAATATCGAATCAAAACAGGTACTATTAGTACAGAGATAGATAAGCCTTTGGGAAAAAAGTCCAGAATCATATCCATATCAATATGAAAACTTGGCATATTTATTCACTCAATGCCTATGAAGCACTCTCTTTTTTGCTAGCGGGGACTTCTTCAAGTTGTCTTCCAGGTTCTTTTGACAGGATACCAGCAGTCATTGATAACTTATTATCTGGTAGGACAAATTTTCCTGATTCATCTGTACATTTCTTGCTCTTAACATTGGAATTAGTTATTTCCTCAAGAATTCTTGATTTCTCTTACGGGAAATACAATTTCAAGACACCATCTATGTGTTGGGGTGCTCATTGCTACTGGGGTAGTCATTGTTTCTAGGACTTTTCAGTTAGCAGAGCTAAAAAATTAAATATATTCTATATATTCATATACATACACACATATGCATACACATACATGTTACATTTAAATATATGTAAAATGTGTGTATATATTATGTATAGTTCAGTGTATACATACATATTTAAAGATGAAAACCCCATGAGTTCATAGCGATACTTCCAATTCAAATTCAGGAATGCAAGATTTTTACTTACATTTTCATCTATTAAATCTGTGTCTTCTTCGACACTGGAAATCATGGTTGTTAAGGGTGTTGTTATAGTGGGTAGCTAGTCTGGTATAAGCAGGCAGGAGAGGGCTCCCCTCCCCCACCACACCCTGAGTGTCAAGTGACCGTCTGGTGATGGTCAGGCTGTTGTTCACTGTCTAAAGTAACAGTTGGTCATAGCTGGTGCCAGGGAAAAGCAGTCTTCCAATAGACAGGAAGTACCTGAAATTGGTGATTAGCTGCTTCCCAATAAGATGTCAGGAGCTGGGCGAGTGGGTTCAAGCATGAGCATGCAGACAGTCGACCCAAGAGAAGACTCAGGGGAGAAGTAACACAAGACGTTGGAAGTATGCCAATGTATAAATCCCAAGTCAAAAGGTCAAACCACTCACTTGATCTCTCCAATTGCCTGCTTGCCCTCTTCCAGGTGTATTTTATTTCCTTTCATTCCTGTTCGAAAGCTTTTTAATACACTTTCACTCTTGCTGTAAAACTCGCCTCAGTCTCCCCTTCTGCCTTATGTCCCTCAGGTGAATTCTTTGTTGTGAGGAGGCAAGAAATGAGGTTACTGCAGCCGCGTACAGATACTTTCACTGATAACAACATGAGGGATGAGAAAATTAGAATATTCTATCATTACTAATTTGCTTTATTCTCTATTATACACAGAATCATCTCAGAATAGTAATCTTAATACAACCACTGCCAATATGATCACAGAAAAGACTTAGTTTTGTTGTGACTATTGTCTGTGGCTTTTGGTTTTGCTGTATATTTGTTTTGTCTGTTTTCATGTGGGGATTTGGGGGGATTCAAATCTATGCTACTGTTCCTATAGCAGCATGTGTTCCAAATCCCCTTTTGAAAAGTTCTGAAATATTCTTCCCTGGATAATTAAAAATATACAAAGAGTAGTCCAATTGGTTGATGACTGTTTAATTTAGTCTAGGGTGTGCTTTGTAGTTCACTACTAAAGGCCATTGTAATGAAAGGAGTCCACATGGTGGTCTCTCCTGGTTCATCCTACTGGGGATTCTAGAATAAGGTCAGTCAAGCTGCAATAGCAGTCAGAGGATGTCTCTGGGGCTGTGATCAGTAGACGGCCCCAGGCACGGCTTGTAGAGGCTTAATCTAGCCAATAATCTTTTTTTTTTTTTTTTTTTTTTTTTTAATCCCAGTTTCACTTGTTGCCCAGGCTGGAGTGTAATGGCGTGATCTTGGCTCACTGCAACCTCTGCATCCCGGGTTCAAGTGATTCTCCTGCCTCAGCCTCCCAAGTAGCTGGGATTACAGGTGCGCACCACCATGCCCGGCTAATTTTTGTATTTTTAGTAGAGATGGGGTTTCACCATGTTGACCAGGCTAGTCTCAAACTTCACCTGCCTTGGCCTCCCAAAGTGCTGAGATTGCAGGTATGAGCCACCACACCCGGCTCAATAATCTTAAGCAACTCTTCAAAACAACCAACATAAATAAACAATCTAAGTCAAAACAGTGTGCTGTCAAAATGCAGATTAAGAACAGTGCCCTACTGCCTCTTTCCAATCAGATTGCTTCTCTATACCCCGTCTATGTAGATATTCTGGAGCGCGCACTTGTGATAGTGAACATGTACTGTTTTGGTTGCCCATCACCCCTTTCCCTTACTTTGGCACACACACTGATTTCCTTTTGAAGAATTAACTCTCCCTCTGGAAATTTTCTTTTTGGGATTGTCTACCTCCTAAGAGGGCAAGTGACTCCAGCTTGGTTAATTAGATGCTCCTGGAACTTCCAGTCTTGATTGGAGCAATGCAGAAAGGGTACGAGATGCTAGGAGATTATTCGTTCCAGTGATGGTAGGTGTGGAGAATGTTGATTAATTCCACTTGCTTTGGAGCTACCCTGATTCTTAACCTTTTTTCGACTGGTTTCTCTAGTATTGCTGTCAATTTTGTATGTCCCCTGATATCTACCTAATACGTTCGTGTTCTGTTTAAAGTTTTTTGTTACTTGTGACCAAAAAACTATCACTGATTTAGTGGTGATCTCTGGAGTACATAAGAAAGCTTGTCTATTTTAATTGCAATACCTTTTCTAGCAGTTCTGATCCTCCTTTCTCTGCTCTATTTAAAAAACACACACTTTATAATTTACTTATTGTGTTTGTTGTCTATCTCTTTCACTGAAATATAAGCTCTATGAATGCAAGCATTCTTGATTTAAATATGTTTCTTTGTTTTTTGTTTTTTGTTTTTTTTTTTTTGAGGCGGAGTCTCGCTCTGTCGCCCGGACTGGAGTGCAGTGGCCGGATCTCAGCTCACTGCAAGCTCCGCCTCCCGGGTTTAGGCCATTCTCCTGCCTCAGCCTCCGGAGTAGCTGGGACTACAGGCGCCCGCCACCTCGCCCGGCTAGTTTTTGTATTTTTAGTAGAGACGGGGTTTCACCGTGTTAGCCAGGATGGTCTTGATCTCCTGACCTCGTGATCCGCCCGTCTCGGCCTCCCAAAGTGCTGGGATTACAGGCTTGAGCCACCGCACCCGGCCTTAAATGTGTTTCTTTGACTCGTGTATCCCAAATACCTATGACAATTAGTGGAACATAGTAGGTACTCAAGAAATATTTGTAAATTTAATAAAGTCTTTAAGCCACTGATTTGTGAATTTTTGATGGTCTATATGGAGCAATGCTTAGTGCCCAGTTTGTTGTAAAACCTTGGCATGTTTTTGCTGCAGATGGTTTGGTGTGTTATCACTGTGTGGGTTGGGAGAAAATGTAATACCATGAGGACAGTAACCAGCTGCCTTCCATCTCCAAGGGTATGAACAAAACTCTGGGCTCAGATAGTTAAAGTTCTACACAATTGTCCAAATCTTGATATCTAACCAAAGTCCATTTTAGTTTTTAAGGGAAATTTTGGAAATATCAATGTCAATTTTGGAAATATCAATAGTAAGGTAAAAGTAGATTGGAATAAATGACTCAAAAGTAATGCATTCATTTTTGAATTTTTTTTAAATTTAAAATTTGCATTTATTCCAACTGAATGACATAGCACCCAACTGAGACTGAATGTCATAATCGGAGGGCAAATCTCAAGGTGGCAAGTACAGCCAGGAGAGGATGGCTAGTGTGATTTGAAATAATATTATAGAAACTGAGCCCAAAACGAGGTTATTATCAGAATGTTACAGTTGCTAGTGGAAGGTAAATTGAGCAACTAATATTGGAAAGGAAAGAAGAATTAATATTTGTTAAGCAAGTATTTTGTTTTACATGAAATTTACATATGTTATTTTACATATGCCTTTCATATGTTTTTTTCACATTATCCTCAAAAGAAGCCTATGTGTTAACACCTTAATTTTATAAACAGAGAAACTGAGATGAGAAGCTAGTTAACTTGTGGCCACACAAGAAAATGGCAGATCCAGAATCAGGCTCAGGTTGACTGATTCTAAATCTTTGACACTTTCCACTACATCACCTCCAACCAAGAAATTAGTTATTAAATCTGAAAGTACAGAAAACAAGCCACCTTTTCTGGGTAAAGATGGTGGATGAATATAGGCAATAGCCAACACCCTCTTGTCAAACCCCAAGCCCCTCTAATCTAAACTTTTTTTTTTTTTTTTTGAGATGGAGTCTTGCTCTGTCACCCAGGCTGGAGTGCAGTGGCGTGATCTTGCGATCTTGGCTCACTGCAGCCTTCACCTCCCGGGTTCATGCGATTCTCCCACCTCAGCCTCCCATGTAGCTAAGGTTATAGGTGTGTGCCACTAGGCTCAGCTAATTTTTTGTGTGTTTTTAGTAGAGACGGGGTTTTTCCATGTTGGCCAGGCTGGTCTCAAACTCCTGACCTCAAATGAACCACTTGAGGACAAGAGAATGGGAGAGAAAAAGAACAAAATTTTGAAAATTGGTAGGTAGACGGGAAAGTGGTAATTGATTAAGCAGACTTGACATGACTGAATCCTCACTAAGCAGTGGAGAAAGTTGAGAAACAAATTGATTTACACTGAGTTGAATCCCTAAGGCTCAATTAGAGTGGATACCTCTGTAAGTGCAAAGAAAGTAGTCTGATTTCTTTTTGAAGCAGTTAAGTTCCCTAGGCCTACGTCCCAATTCTACAGAGTTGTATGATGGCTTGCTCTTCCCTCATCATGGAAGAAGATTGAAACTATATTCCCTGGAAATGTAACATAGAAGGCGTAATGTAGAAATAATTCCAAGCACAACTGAGGACAGGGGACCATACTGAAAGCAGGGAGAAGGAGGTAAAATTTGTATACTCAATTCCAAAATCACTGAATCACTGTCTTTTCCTACAAACCTCACAGAAAGCCAGCAGTCAGTCTCATACCCTATAGGAGAGGGATTTGGATGATCATTCTCTGGGGAATCTCAGCAGCCCATGACTTTCCAGGAGGACAGACCTAATGACATTAACGCTAGGGATTCCTTAGTGAAATAGCGGTCCTCATCGCCTGGAACTGGAGCCCATGGCAAAACAGCCCCACCTTGGTGCCCCAAGCTTCTAATCAATTTTTAAATAAATGTAAACAAAAATTTTAATCATGGTTAAAAAAAAAAACCCATGAAATTTTTCATCTTAATCATTTAAAGTGTAGACTTCAGTAACAGTATTTCAGAACATTCACATTGCTGTGCAACAGATCTCAAAAACATTTTCATCTTGCAAAACTGAAACTGTATCCTCCCCCTCTTCCCTGGAAAACACCATGCTTCTGTTTCTATGAGTTTGGCCACTTTAGATCTCTCGCATAAGTGGACTCATACAGTATTTGCCTTCTGTGACTGGCTTATTTCACTTAGCGTAATGTCCTCAAGTTGCATCCTTGTTGTATAGCATGTGACAAGATTTCCTTCTTTATTTAATATAAAATATTCCAGCTTTTAATCGACTTGTAAAGTTCTACTCTTAAGTATGTACAGACAATCTGCAATTATCAGGCATCAGAGCAAAACTTCTTGAGTCATGATAGAGAGAAACAAACATAAAACGCCAAACTATTCAGGGATAAGGTAACTTTACAAAAACTGTCACTTAAAACCTCAGAGAAGGCTGGGAATGGTGGCTCATGCCTGTAATCCCAGCACTTTGGGAGGCCGAGGCAGGCAGATTACCTGAGGTCAGGAGTTCAAGACCAGCCTGGCCAACATGGCAAAATCCCTGGCCAACATGGCAAAACTAAAAACACAAAAATTAGCCGGGCGTGGTGGCGTGCACCTGTAGTCCTAGCTACTCAGGAGGCTGAGGCAGGACAATCGTTTGAACCCGGGAAGTGGAGGTTGCAGTGAGCTGAGATCGCACTACTGCACTACAGCCTGGGCAACAGAGGGAGACTCTATCTGAAAAAAAAAACAAACCTCAGAGAATAGGAGATTCCATACAGGAAGCAAGAATAGAATAAGAATAGAATAGACCAAAAAGATCAGTAAAAACAAAAACAAAGAGTTACTGGGAAAACCTGAAAGAATGGTTGAAATATAAAGCTGAATAATTTCTCAGAAAGTGGTAAAAGAGAAAAAGGATGAAAAATGAGAGAAAAAAGGTAAGAAAATTAAAGCACAAGGTCAGGAAACCTAAAATCCTAAATAATAAGAATTTTACAAAGAGAGAACAGATAAAATAGAGGAGAGGAATTCATCAACAAAATAATTACAAAAATTATGCAGAACTGAAGCACATGAATTTCTCGGTTGAAGGGTCTACCTCATTCGCTACACAATGGCACAGCATGATGAAATCTCAGGGCACCAGGGACAATAAGGGAACTGTACCAATTTTATTTTATTTTATTTTTTTTTTACAAAAAAAGATAAAGATAAAGAATTCAGTTAGAATGGCATCAATATTGCAACAGCAATGCTGGAAACTCTAAGATAATAGAGAAATGTCTTCAAAATTATAATAGAAAATGATCTCCAATTGAAAATTCTTTGCCCAGCTAATTTATTAATCAAGGTATCCAATGAATATTAACTTTGTAAGTGTCAAGGCTCTACTTTATCACTTGGTTTGCTGAGTAGCATTGCAGAAATAAAAACGTCAGCTCAGGCCCCGCGTGGTGGCTCATGCCTGTAATCCCAGCACTTTGGGAGGCTGAGACAGGTGGGTCACTTGAGGTCAGGAGTTCCAGACCAGCTTGGCCAACATGGTGAAGCCCTGTCTCTACTAAAAATATAAAAATTAGCTGGGCACAGTGGTGCGTGCCTGTAATCACAGCTACTCAGGAGGCTGAGGCAGGAGAATTGCTTGAACCTAGGAGATGGGGGTTGCAGTGAGCTGAGATCATGCCACTGCACTCCAGCCTGAGCAAAACAGTGAGACTGTACCTCAAAAACAGAAAACAAAAAACAAAAAGTAATACATCAGCTCATTTACCTGTATTTCCTTTTTGTTATCTTTACATATGTTTTAATTGTGGAATAGTTTCAGATTTACAAAACCGTGTGAACATAGTACAGAGTTCTCCATTAGTCCATGCCCAGTTTCCTCTGTTATTAACATTTTGCATTAGTGTAGCATGTTTGTCACAATATAGGACCCAGTATGGATACATCATTATGAACTAAAGTCCATGCTTTATTCACTTTTCCTGAGTTTTTACCTAAAGTCGTTTTTCTGCTCCAGTTTCCCATCCAGGAGACCACGTTACACTTAGATATCATAACTCCTTAGGCTCCTCTTGATTATGACAGTTTCACAAACTTTCCTTGTTTTTGATGACCCTGACAATTTCAAGGAGTACTGGTCAGGCATTTTGTAGAATGCCCCTCAACTGAGATTTGCCTGATGTTTTTCTCATGATTAGGTTGGGATTATGGGTTTCGAGGAGGTAAAGTGACAGTCTCATCACATCCTATCAAGGGCGCATGCTGTCCACATGGCTTACCACTCTTGATGTTTACCAGGAGCACCTCGCTTCGGTATGTTTATCAGGTTTCTCCACTGTCAAGTTACTCTTTCCCTCCTTTGCTTGCTATACTTATTGGAAGTCACGATGTGCAGTCTACCCTTGAAGGTGAGAGTTACCCTCCACTTCCCTGAGGGTGGAAGAGCCACACAAATTGTTTGGAATTCTTCTGTATGGTAGATTTATCTTTTCTCTCCCTATTTATTTATTCACTCACTTATTTATACCAGCATTGACTCATGGGTGTTTGTCTTATACTTTGGGTTATAATCCAATATTACTATATTTATTTTGCTGTACTTTCTTTTTGCAATACTTATTTCAGAGGTGCTATGTCACAGAGACCCAGGATATTCTAGTCGTCTTTCTTCTAATTTATAGCTTTTAGTCTAGATTCTAAAACATATAAAATTAATGTAGTGAAAAAATGCTCTTCTACTTGTACACAAGCCACAGACTTTTATTAAAATAAATGCAGTCAGCATTCTCTGTTAGCAATGAAAACTGTTCCGCGGAAAGCATGGCGCCTGTGGAGCTTACGATCTGTTCAGTTACTGTAACGACATTTCTCCTGAATTAGGTCTGTAGAGAAGAATTTACGCTGTAGTTAACCGAGCTGCTATGGAACCTGACGCATTAAAATGCTTTTTACTCCGCTGATTGTCATTGCACTTATATTCCCGTCAAGCAGTGTATGTAAGAAAATGTATTTTATTTAATTTCTAAATGACTTTACAGGAGAGAATTATGTTTAGAGTAAACAGAGCTTCTTAGGCAGCCTTACAAAAAAACCAATCCGATGAAGCTGGAAACCACAATTCTAAGCAAACTATCACAAGGACAGAAAACCAAACACTGCATGTTTTCACTCATAGGTGGGAGTTGAACAACGAGAACACATGGACACAGGGTGGGGCACATCACACACCAGGGCCTGTCGGGGGGGTGGGGAGTTGGGGGAGGGATAGCATTAGGAGAAATACCTAATGTAAATGACGAGTTGATGGGTGCAGGACACCAACATGGCACATGTGTACGTATGTAACAAACCTGCACTTTGTGCACATGTACCCTAGAACTGAAAGTATAACAACAGTAATAAAATAGTAAAAACAACAACAACAACAAAAATCCTCAAAAGGTTTGGATATTACATTTTGAATATCTCTCTTTTTTTTTTTTTTGAGATGGAGTCTCGCTCTATCGCCCAGGCTGGAGTGCAGTGGTGGGATCTCGGCTCACTGCAAGCTCCGCCTCCCGGGTTCACGCCATTCTCCTGCCTCAGCCTCCTGAGTAGCTGGGACTACAGGCATGCGCCACAATGCCTGGCTAATTTTGTATTTTTAGTAGAGACGGGGTTTCTCCATGTTGGTCAGGCTGGTCTCGAACTCCAGACCTCATGTGATCCACCCGCTTCGGCCTCCCAAAGTGCTGGGGTTACAGGTGTGAGCCATGGCGCCTGGTTTTTGTTTGATCTTTCTAATTTTTCTACCTCTGATCCTCATGATGTAGACTGTGTATCTTCAATTGTGTAAATGACTAAGTGCTGAAAACAAAGACTCATAACAAGTCATTTAGCTTCTACAGGTTAAACAGAAACAATGTAAAAGAGTATTAATGATAGCATTAAAGTTATTCCTAACTTGAATGTGAATGTTAGCTTTCATCATTAAGTATGAAGTTTCCTGAGGGTTGCTGGTGGAAGCAATTTATCAAATTTAAGTAATTTTCTTCTATTCTTCTATTAATAAGATTTTTTAAAATTTGAAATTAATGGTACATTTATTAAATACTTTCTCTGGGTTCAAGTGATTCTCCTGCCTCAGCCTTCCAAGTAGCTGGGATTACAAGCATGAGCCATCACACCCGACAGATTTGTGTATTTTTAGTAGATACAGGGTTTCACCATGTTGACCAGGCTGGTCTGGAACTCCTGACCTCAAGTGATCTACCTGCATCAGCCTCTCAAAGTGCTGGTACTACAGGCATGAGCCATTGTGCCCTGCCCCCTTTAATCTTTTAATAAAGTCATTAGCATCAGTAGGTTTCCTCATGTTGACCATTCTTGTATTATTGGAAAAAACGCTACTTGGTTCATATGACATAGAAATTATTTGTTCCTTGAGGATTTCATAATACTTTCTTGTAAAACTATCTTGGACTAGTACCTTTACTATGAGACACTGTTTTTTTTTTTTTTTTCTCACAACTTTTTACTACTTCTATATTTATAGATGAATTTTGGTTTAATAAGTCTTTTTAAGTCACTTTTGTTCATTTTAATTTTCCTATATTTTCTATTTTATCTAGATTTTCAAGTTTACTGGTATAAAGTTATACCACATTATTTTAAAATTGAAAATAACCTTCTTTACATATATCATTGTAAAAGAAAATAAGACTTCAGGACCCTGTAAATTTGTTATGCCAAGGGAGAAATTAAGCCCTTGAGTCATGTAGCATGTTTACAACTTCTGCCTCTTAGTTTATGGGTGAACTCTCTTCCTCATTGTTCTTGTTCTGTGAATGACTAGGGACAACCAGAGACCAGATCTCCTCTCTTTTCAATCGCTGATGTTCGATATACATTAACTGAATCCTTTACTGTCTCATACCTAAACCACCTTGACTCATCAGATTGTTGCAATTATGCATTAAGCTTTATGTAAAAAGATATTGAAATACTGTTCTGTTTTCTTAAACTTCGTGTATATAAATGACCTGAAACTTCTAACACTGAGGAACACTGACTTCCATTCTCTGGAATCTGTATTTCTTGGTAGCCCCTCCTCAAACTTTGCGTTTGAACAAACTCTCTTTAAACTAAATTTTGACCTTTTTGATTGTTTTAGGTTGATATCATTATATTGTCTTTCTTGATTCTACCTTAATTTATTATTTGTGTTTTCTTTAGTCAAACTGACAAAAATTTTCCTATTTTATTGGCTTTCTGCAATAATGAATTTTATATTTACTTGATTGCTTTATTGATTTCTATTTTTTGAATAAACAA
>NC_045444.1:36886392-36916020 GCF_002776525.5 Piliocolobus tephrosceles | reverse complement strand
TTTTTTTTTTTTTTTTTTTTTTTTTTTTTTTTTTGAGACGGAGTCTCACTGTGTCGCCCAGGCTGGAGTGCAGTGGCACGATCTCGGCTCACTGCAAGCTCTGCCTCCCGGGTTCATGCCATTCTCCCGCCTCAGCCTCTGAATAGCTGGGACTACAGGTGCCTGCCACCACGCCCAACTAATTTTTTGTAATTTTAGTAGAGACGGGGTTTCACCGTGTTAGCCAGGATGGTCTTGATCTGCTGACCTCGTGATCTGCCCACCTCGGCCTCCCAAAGTGCTGGCATTACAGGCTTGAGCCACCGTGCCCGGCCAAAAGACTAATTTTTTACTAAAAAATTGACTAGAAACATGCTGGTGATTGAAACGGAGGCCCAAGCAGGTCCAAACCAGTAGAAGTTTTGAGTTGCTTAAACTTTTCTGTTCTTGTTTTTGTCAGAAGGAGGAAACTTTATTCTATAGTAGTATTCACAGATTTGCAGATTTTCAAAGATCTCAGGATACATCCCATGAGAATGTCAGGGTATTTTGTCTTTAACAAACTGGCTTGGATGGAATCAAAATGATCCCATGCATGAAAAATAATTGTTCAGTTATTACTGTAGACCTCTCCATAATGCATAATATGATAAAGCGATAAGAAGATTACATAATGGACAGAGAAAAAGCCCCTTTGGCAAACCAATTTATATAGCAGAATAGATAAATGGGTTTGCACTAAAATTGTGCATCAATTTTGAGCCTGCACCTAAAATGTCACAGAAGACTGGCTTCTTGGTAATATTTTAAAATAGCTGTACCAATTCTATTTTGCCCTTGGGGTCCTTTTATGATTATACCTGCAGGAAGACTTCAATAATGAGGGAGAAAATGAAAATATTTGCATTTTGAATAAGTTTTACCATCATTTTTCTGTCTTTCTTTTTACTCATATGCATTTTTGCAAATACTAAAGCCACAATTGATTGGAACAAGAATTCTGTGGCTCACACAGTATACCCTAAATCAACACTTCTGTCTGAAAGTTGAAAATTTATCTTTCTAAGCCAGGCTAACACCTAATAGTCTCCACATTGTGAGATGTGTAAAGGCCATCATGACAATGGGGCAGAAAGTTTAGTCAATTCAATTTATTTAACACCTCATAACACTCTGGGGTTTTTCTTCACTGTCCAGGCTTGTAAAATTTATTATGAACCTTTAATCCTTCCCCCAGCTTTTCTTAGGTTTTTAAAGTGAATGTAAAACAAAACAAACACAGTCTATAAAAACAATTCCTCTGTAGCAGCACACGTTGCACTATGCATGCTATGAACACGGGCTTGTCAGGGCCTCTAAAAACCTGTGCCAAGTGTGTTAGGCTTTTCAGACATTCTTACAGACTTTTTTTTTTTTTTTTTTTTTTGAGACAGAGTTTCACTGTTGTTGCCCAGGCTGGAGTGCAATGGTGCGATCTTGGCTTACTGCAACCTCTGCCTCCCGGTTTCAAGCAATTCTCCTGCCTCAGCCTCCTGAGTAGCTGGGATTACAGGCACCCACCACCACACCTGGCTAATTTTATGTATTTTGTTTGTCTGTTTGTTTGTTTTTTAATGTAAGAGAGCTGTCAACAGGAAGTCAACATTTGCATGAATTATATTCCTCATTCTGCCTTTGCTTTTTAAATGTTATTTTTATTATAAAGATGAAGTCACAATAAAAAATCATACATTCAAATTATACAAAAGATAGCACATTCACATGGAAAAATTAAAACCTTATGGAAAAGAAAAAAAGACAGTAAAATTCTCCTGTTCCTTGTCTCCACTTTGGCTCAAAAATAGATTTTTGTCTTTTTATAAGTGTGAGAAATGTAAATATTGACTAAGGATGCTACCAGTTACTTCAAAAGATTGGGTTATATTCACAAAACCAAAATAATTGATCATTGATAAATCTAACAGTACAATAGCAGAAAAGCAGAACAAAGCAAAAACAAAAACCAAAAAACAAAAAAAATCACAAAATTCCTTAATATATGATTACTAGGTGTCATTTCTAAGGACAGAAAATGATGGCTATTCTCCTTCTATCCTGGTAAAGAATTAACAATGCATGCCTTTACTCTAAGGAGGGAAAATCCTTTCTTTGAAATGACACCATACTATATATAATTTATAATCCAAACGGGGACAAAGGCATAAACCAGAAGAATTCTGGATTAATTGTGACATGTAGTCATCCTATACAGTACACTAATCTATTTAATTTTAGCATTCGTTATGCAGCCTGTTACTGTTATTTTGTAGTTTTATATGTGAGGTTTTGTTCCACATTTTAAGTCTCAGTTACTTACAAGCACTGTGACTTTTAGTCTTGATAACAGAAACAAAATCTCCAGGAACATCACTAGATACATAGTAAGAACTTAAATTCTCTTTCTGTATTAACTTTGATTAACAAATACCTTCTGTATTTTCTTGATTTCTGTATTTTCTTGATTAACAAATACCTAAATGACTTCTAAGATCTTTCTATCTTTGCTTCCAGGTTATCAGAAGCCTCCGAGCTGTGATTTTGTGGATTGTTAGGTTTTGCAGTATGTTTTCAGAGCCTCCAAAATTGCATTAAAACACACAGAGGGGGGCATCCCTCCCTGATTCTGGGGGTCCAGGCTGGCTACTAGTTCTGGGCCCAGAACTCCCAGTTGACTGTGTCACTGAGTCAGATTTTTGAAGTGGCTGATTATATTCCTGAATTTCTAATCTGTTTCTCCTGGGATATAGTTATATCATCTAGTACTGGTTTGTTTTAGGCGATATTCAAGCCCAAACAAATAACAACAACAATAAAAAACAGATTTCAAAGGCGGCAGGACCAGAGGGAGCCATGACCGTTGGAGGAAGCAACTCATTAAAAACTTACTTGGAGGTGGCAGCACTCTTTTTCACTGGAATTTCTTTACTTGCCTTATTAGGTTTGGAAATGATTCTGCACTTGCTCTGCCATCCCCTTCAAAGATGTACAAGACGGAGTCCCAGCCTGCTGGAAAGTCTACTGGGGAGGCAAATGCTTGAGTGAATAAATTACCATACAGGATTGGAAGAACAACAATAGACAGACTTACAGTCAATCCTGGAGAGAGTGACAAGCTCTATTAGGGTGGGAGTGGTGAGTGGGGTGTGACATTAGGGCACGTAGAATCTGATCTGAGTTTTGAGAGACGAATAAACTCCATTATGAAGTATGGGGATAAAAGGATCATGAAAGACTTGTGTGAATTTAAAAATATCAGAATTGAAGTACTGGGTGATAGAAACTACTGTTAACGTTGATTTGTATGGCTGGTTAAGTTTTTTCAAAGGAGTTATGAAGCTATGGATGATGATCTCTTTATATACCACATGCTTGTATAAAAACTTTTACAAATAATATAAATGGTATTTGAGTGATTTTGTTGTCTTAATGACTATATCATTTAATAAGACATGTAGATGTCACACAAAGTATGTAATTCATATAATTAAAAATACACACATGTGTAATTATAGGAAATATACATTTTTTTAATGACCTGCAACTGATTCTTTTTCTTTTAGTTTTTAAAAAGCTGCTCTTTTAAAAAGGACCGTTTAGCTCTCCATGGAGGCACCATATTTTGCAATGAAGTAAGGTCTTTGAGTTTCTTTAAATTCATAAACCTGTGTGCAGAGATTGTAACTCCCTCACTAAGCCATAAAACACATATGCGCAAGTAATTAAAGGAACTTGTGGGGTTAAAACATGCTTGAAATTTCCAAACAAGTTTGTAAGTATTTTCCCAGAGAACTACTTGCCTAGGAGGTTATGGCGGGTCTCAATGCAATAGTGATTTGTGCCACTGAGCTTAGAGCTTTATGACTAGTTTTCCTCAATGCAGAGATTTGATTCTATGTTTGTTTGTTTTTGTTTCACTATGCTGAGAACATATTGTTGAACTTGTGGCGTGGGGATCCTGTGGGTTAGAAAACCATGGTAATTAGTTTCCCTTGTCAGGGTTTCTTACCATTCCTTGGTGTTGCTGTAACTAAATCTAGGGTGTCTTCCCATAATGGTTTGATCCTGGTTTATTCTCAATGATGTAGGTCCAGTGGTAGCCTGTGTGGATGATTGAAAAACACAGTAAATCCATTTAGCTTGGTGATTGTCATACCTCTGGCCCATAATGGGAAGTAATTCTGGTCACCTTATAGTGGGCTTATTCCCTTTGGCCAATTGTTTTAGCTCCACTATCAGTAATGACTTCTCACAAATCTACCAAGCATTTTCCTTTCTTTAACTATTTCTTTAAAGGGGAAGGAAGAGATGTGATAAAGCACCATCCTGTGGGAATTTGTGTTTGGGAAACTTGTGCAAGATAATGCTGATGTTCAGGCTACTGCTACTATTGTCAGTAATGAAACACTTTGTCTCCAACCCAGGAGTCTTGTGTCTTCAGCAAGTACAGTACAAGCTGACTCTTCACAGTTCTTAAACTTTTGTGATAAGCTGTCTGGGGTCTACTTTCTTTGCCCTACTTTCATTTCTACTTCCTTTGCCCACTCATTAAACTTGGGTGGTTCCCAAAATTCTGCCTCATCCTTTTTCTGAGTGTTTATATTAAGTCTCATGTGTACAGTTCTAAATGATAAAGGATGAACTCCAAATCTGCATTTCCAGCCATCCTCTCCTCTGAACTCTGGACTCATATATTCAACTCTGATGCCCAGGGCACCTTAAACTCAACATGTCTCAAACTCATGACTTGTATTAGCCTGCCTGGGACTTTGCCTCCTCTAGGGTCCCTACCTTAGTTGATGGTACAGCTATGCACGCAGACACTTAGCTAAGTGATGGTCTTTGACTCCTGTGCTAGAGTCAAAGAGGCACCATAGAGGCACCATATTTTGCAATGAAGTAAAGTCTTCGAGTTTCTTCCACTTCATAAACCTGTGCTAGAGCACAAGAGTCAAAGACCATCGCTTAGCAAAGTACTTGGGTACATAGTACCTCCTCACACCTCCCCACACTTTAGTCACTAGTATTGCTGATTTGTCTTCTTAAATTATATTAAGTCCTACCTTTATTATCACTACTCCAGTTTGCGCCTCATCATCTATGTCTTGGGACACACAGTGTAATACTCAGGGTTTTTCAAGAAACAGAACCAATAGAAAATCAATTAATCAATTAACTAGAAAGTTAATTATAGTTGATTAACTATAAAGAATTCACTTATGATATTATAGTGACTGGTAAGTCCAAAATCTGCAGGTCAGGTCAGTGGTGCAGGAGACCCTGGGAGAGCAGAGCTTCTCTCAGGATGTCAGGCAGGAAGAACCAACGGTGCAGATGAATCTGAGTCTGCAGGCAGTCAGCTGGAGAACTCTTCCTTCCTCAGGGGCGGGTTGGTTTCTTTTTCTACTCAGGCCTTCCACTGCTTGGATGAGGCTCACCCACATTATGGTGGACAATTTGCTTTACTCAAATTCACCAATTTCAATGTCAGTCTCATCCAAAAACACCTTTACAGAAATACCCAAATAACATTTGACCAAATATCTGAGCATCCTGTGTCCCAGCCAAATTGACATAAAAATAACAGTCACACATAGTCTCCTAAGTGATTTCCTTGTTTTCACTTTTGTCCCTTTCAAATTTGCCCTTCAAAGTCATCTATCTGAAAGACAAATCAGACCATATGACCCTCCTACCCAAAACCTTCAGTGACTCCACATTAACCTCGTATTCCTAAACATGGCTGGTTCTCCAGAGAAACAGAACCAATAGGATTTAGGATCCTACAAGAGTCTAGGACAAAAATCATATCATGAGAATCTAGGACCTCATTGTTGTCCATCTCTCCGACTTCGTTTTGTGCCACCTCTTACCTGACATGTTATGCCACATTGAGACATACGGTGTTATAATTCCTTGAACATACTAAGTTGGGACTCTGCTCTTCCTCTAACTGGAATTCTCTTCAGCTTCCCCTTACACTTGGCTAATTCCTACTATGGGCTGACATACAACTCAAGGGTAAACCCTAGAAGATTCCTGGCTCTCTTGGGTTTCCCAGGCTAAACTTTGTGCCTCTCCTCTGTGCTCTTTCTTCTGTCAATAACATGCTGCCCATATTTCTACCACTGCTTTACCACAGTATAAGTTACTGGTCTAAAAAATTAGACTGACTAACCAATGTCTTCTATGAGGAAAGAAGCTATATCTTATTTATCTTTGTAACCTTAATGTCTAAATAGCATCTGGCCTAATAGTACTGCTCAGTAAATGCTCACTGATCAAGGGACTGATTTTTAAGTCCACAAAATTCCATATTGGAGTGTGATGGAGGAAATAAGGGGTAAAGGAACAGAAAACATGGGTCTTCTTTGGTGAAATTAAACAAGCAAACACACAAAAACAAAACCCAACTGAAACCCACAGTGAAGTTTCAGATTCTTTTGGGAAAATGGCTTTAAACAACTTCCTAGAAAATCAAGGTTTTCTTTTTTTTTTTTTTTTGAGACGGAGTCTCCCTCTGTCGCCCAGGCTGGAGTGCAGTGGCCTGATCTCAGCTCACTGCAAGCTCCGCCTCCCGGGTTTACGCCATTCTCCAGCCTCAGCCTCCCGAGGAGCTGGGACTACAGGCGCCCGCCACCTCGCCCAGCTAGTTTTTCCTATTTTTTAGTAGAGACGTGGTTTCACCGTGTTAGCCAGGATGGTCTTGATCTCCTGACCTCGTGATCCGCCCGTCTCGGCCTCCCAAAGTGCTGGGATTACAGGCTTGAGCCACCGCGCCCGGCCTGAAAATCAAGGTTTTCTTATTGAGCATTTAGAATACCTGTAGGGTCAGAGGTATTTGTGACTTTATCATGATCAGAGGCTATGCAGTTCTCTTCTAGACATCTGGGAGGGCTTGGGTTTTAGTGCAAAGATAAGCCTCAGGATTTGGAGCAGGAACGGCTGACGGCTGTCACACTAACAGGTAAGATCAGCTGACACTTAAAAATTATAATTAATCGTTATTTTATTTTTGAAAGATTTTGAACACTTAAGGACACTATAATTTATTTATTTATTTTATTTTTTTGTTTGTGACTCATGCTTAATACACAGGCATTTTTGCTGCAAGGCAGTATTTAGCCCATGCACCACATTGTGGGCACCTGAAACCATGGCAACCATGTTTTACTGATCATTTGTAAGCAATTTAATTTGGCTTAAACATTTAGAGGCTTTATTTTGCCAGTTATTTCTGGAAGTGATTTAAGAAAACACTTCAACAGGCATACGTTTTTATTGCCACTCTTCCCCTCCCCCCATATTCTTGTGCTTTTCTTCTGAACAATTATCTTCTCCATTTTTTTTTTTTTTTTTTTTTTTTTTTTAGATTCTAGAGGTAGAGCATGATTTACAGCCACAAGGCTATCAGTGTGCTCATGTATCATTTACTTAGTCTTTGAAATCAGGCTCAAAGGATTTGGTCTAGGGCAGAGGCTGGTACTATCTTTTAAAGAAAGGCAAAATGCCCCTTTCTCATTTTCCTATAAGTTAACACCATTGCAAGTTCAAGTAATTTTCTGCTAAAAGGCAAACTGAGATAAAAGAAGACATTTATTGATGCTTTTACATGTGTGTCAGGAAGTAGGATAGTATCACTACTTTTTAAAGCTATTAACTATAGGAGGAAAACACATCTAATTTCTAACAAACATCCTTTGAATCCAGTCTCACTGTAGCTCTTCCAAGTACATTAGCTGAATTATCTCTGTATTACCAAGATTGGTATCACAAAATAACAGCAGAGTTTCAATCCTAAAAGCTCAATAACTGACGTCCTTTGCAAGCCTCTCATACTGGAATTTAGAAGCTTCCATTCAGAATGACTCAAGACAAAATTTGTCAAAACTTGTGGCTATATATGGAAAATTTTCTTCCACTCAAATCAAGAAAGACAGTTTTGTTTTCCCTCAAAATCAGTGGGTGAGGGAGTGCTAAAACTTCTTGTTGATAAAATATTTATAAGGCAGTATTTTCAAAGTTATAATCATGACGGTAAACACATTTATAAAAAATTAAATGAAGCTAAGTGGGAGTGTAGTTAAACATCTTCTTAAATATTTTGGCCGGTTACAGTGGAGATTAAGATTCCAGGCTATTTTAAAAAAGAATTCAATGATTTCTTATCTCTCAACTCTTTTGTAACTGTAATTGGGGAGCCATACAAATAATAAAAATATTAAGATTATTTATGCAGATATTTGTTTGACTTGCCACTATCTATACAGCTTATTTTTCTTTGCTCAGACCTCATGCTTGGCTAAATGTACACTGGGTTTTGTTAGTGGCAGACATATTTTTATAATTAAACTAGAAGAAATTTTAAAATGTTTCGTTTCTGTATATAAACATGTATTGACACTAATAGTTCCATTTCCTCAGTGGCACTCTGAAACTATGATAGACTTTTGTAGTATCCGGTAAAGGAGTATTAAGAAATTGGCAGTGGCCGGGTGCGGTGGCTCAAGCCTGTAATCCCAGCACTTTGGGAGGCCAAGATGGGTGGATCACGAGGTCAGGAGATCGAGACCATCCTGGCGAACATGGTGAAACCCCATCTCTACTAAAAAAATACAAAAACTTAGCTGGGCGAGGTGGCGGGCACCTGTAGTCTCAGCTACTCAGGAGGCTGAGGCAGGAGAATGGCGTAAACCCGGGAGGCGGAGCTTGCAGTGAGCCTAGATAGCGCCACTGCACTCCAGCCTGGGCGACAGAGCGAGACTCCATCTCAAAACAAAAAAAAAGAGAAATTGGCAGTGAAGGAGGCTTGGTGAGGGATCTCTTAGACAATCCTGCATGGATTGGCCTTCCTTCACGGTAGGTCCGTCCAAGCAAATTCCACTTAGAATTGAGATTTTTCTTTCTTTGGTTTACCTATCCTCTATACATTTGCAATAGAAGCCTACAGACCTTAGATATAAAGTTAACTGGTGCAAGTTGCCTAAAAATGCACTTTTTTTTTTTTTTGAGATGGAGTCTTACTCTGTTACCCAGGTTGGAGTGCAGTGGCACAATCTTGGCTCACTGCAACCTCTGCCTCCCGGGTTCAAGCAGTTCTCCTCCCTCAGCCACCCAAGTTGCTGGGATTACAAGTATATACCACCACACCTTGCTAATGTTTGTATTTTTTAGTAGAGATGGGGTTTTGCCATGTGAATCAGGCTGATCTCGAACTCCTGACCTCAAGTGATCTGCCTGCCTTGGCCTCCCAAAGTGCTGGGATTACAGGCGTGAGCCACGGGGCCTGGCCCCACTTTGATTTTTGAACCAAAATGGTTGAATTGGCTTTGAATTGTGCATTTTAAAATGTTTGTTCATTCCTTTCTCCCCACCCACCCCATGTCCTTGAAAAACTTTGGCTCCATCTTCCTGATCACCCTGCTATGCTGGGAGGCTGGCTTCTCAGTGTGTCTAGGCTACTTGCCGTTTGCCTGGACATTCCCTATAAGTAAGACTAAAATCAGTTGTCTTATTTGAAGAGGGGCCCCCGATGTCTTTCTGAGGAGCATTAGACAGTGGGACAAATATTTGACCCATGCTGCTGCATTGCATCTCCTAGGCTTTTCCGATGGAAGGTCTTCCCTGAGCTGGACTGATGATATAGAAGCCAGTTTCCCGAGGCCTTCTGGCCGCTGACCGGCACCCATTCCCCAGCGTGACTCCTCAGTCATCAGCGTGGGCCACATACTGCTTGGAATGTTGAGAATAAATGATATCCTCTCTGTGGCTAGAAGTATACCGTTTCTTTCCCATTGGATTTGAGAAGTTGGGAGGAGGCATTAAACTCTGCTTGTCCTTTTCATTAATATCACGTTCTGTAAGTCTGTTTTCCTGTGTGAAGGTACACTTTCCTGGGTAGAATAAAACCTGTTCTTGGATTCACCTTGGACCTAGAAAACTAGTCTTACATCAGGCTAATAACCTCTGCCTGACATCATCACTGTGATCTCATTCAGTTCGTTATTCAATGTCTCAGTCCTCTTCACAATGGGTCAGCAGCTCTCTTCCTTCTGACTTTTACGTATATATGCCATCAGAAGTGAGTTAAATGATTACAAATCAGATGGGAAAAATATATATATTTTTTTAACAGAATTTACCTCTTTTTAAAGCCACTATTTTCACTGGGCAGTGGAAAACAATCTTGGCATGACCATGTATTTCAGTCAACTACATTTAAAAACTTCCTGTTGTGTAAATCGTCAGTCAAATTGACAGGTTACTATCTGCTTCACATCACAGTTCACAGCTGCCTCTCTGAGGCTTCCCTTCCCTCACTCATGGTCCTGATGCTATCCCATTAAGCCTCAGGGTCCATCCCCTGGCAGTGTAAGGCAGAGGGGGAGTTTGTTTATGTACCCGGGTACAGTTTGGCAGCATAAAAGTTGGTTTACTCCCTTATTTTTTGTTTCCCACTCCAGTGCTAATGCAGTCCAGCTAGCGATGTCCATGGTTGAGCCTCTAGGCATGGATGACTTCCAGTGTTGGCTCTCTGTGTGTCACATGGGATGATCTTTGGCGTCTGGGCTAGTGCCGTTTACAGAGTACTGCAGGGGATCCTGTGGAGGCACCACTGCTTCCCCTTCCCTGCTCTCCAATTTTCAAGAATATGGTTCCCTTCTGATATGGTTTGGGTGTGTCTCCACTCAAATCTCATCTTGAATTCCCACATGTTGTGGGAGGGACCTGGTGGAGGTAATTGAATCATAGGGCAAGTCTTTCGTGTGCTGTTCTTGTGAAATGAATAAGTCTCGAGATCTGATGGTTTTAAAAAGAGGAGTTCCCCTGGACAAGCTCTCTTTCTCTTTGCCTGCTGCCATCCATGTAAGATGTGACTCATTCCTCCTTGCCTTCAGCCATCATTGTGAGGCTTCCGCAGCCACATAGAGCTAAAAGTCCATTAAACCTCTTTCTTTTGTAAATTGTCCATTCTTGGGTATGTCTTTATCAGCAGTGTGAAAATAGACTAATATGCCTTCATTCTTCTGGCTGGCTTCTCTTGGGGCTAGTTAGCAAGCTGGATCTTCCCTCTAGGTATCTTCAAATGTCTACTCTTTATTTTTATATTTTTTAATATTTTTTATTATTTTTTTTTTGAGACGGAGTCTCACTTTGTCACCCAGGCTGGAGTGCAGTGGCGAGATCTCAGCTCACTGCAAGCTCCACCTCCCGGGTTCACACCATTCTCCTGCCTCAGCCTCCGAGTAGCTGGTACTATAGGCGCCCGCCACCATGCCCTGCTAATTGTTTGTATTTTTAGTAGAGACTGGGTTTCACTGTGTTAGCCAGGATGGTCTCCATCTCCTGACCTTGTGATCTGCCCACCTGGGCCTCCCAAAGTGCTAGGATTACAGGCGTGAGCCACCGCGCCCAGCCAAATGTCTACTCTTAAGTTCATGAAAAACCTAGAAATCCCCACTCCACCACACTTGGCTGTTTATGAAACCAGAGGTGATGCTTGCCTTATCTTGCCTAATTTCCCTCCTCCTTCTCTCTGCTGACCATTTTTCCATGCCCTACCAGGCATCCCACTGGGTCTGCCAGAGAAGTGGTCAGCAATTCCCTCCACTCAAAATCCCTCTCACACTTCTGGGGAGATTCTCTCAGGCACCCATTCTGTCTCCGGGATGGCAGTAGGAAGTGGTGTGTGGGTGTCTTAAGTATAATTTTTACTTCTTTTCTCCAATGCACTTTCCCAACTTATTTTATATTTTGTCTTCTGGAAGTGTGTGTGTGTGTGTGTGTGTGTGTGTGTGTTGTTGGGTTGCTGGGTGTTTGTTTTGAAAGTAGAGAGTTGTTTGAGGGAGTAGGGAAGCTAAAATCATTATTTGATGTCTCAAGTTGCAGATTGATGGAAATGATACATTTAGGAACAGAAAACTTGATGTACAAGAGGGAAGAGACTTGCTGGGGTAATTCCTTAAACAGGAGGAGGGAGGGGAGGGATGGGAGCTAGTAATCCTGTCTGCCTACCTGTACCTTTCTTTTTGTCTTTCATCAAGAGGTTTCCTGTCTTGTTCTCTGTTGGCCAATTCCTGCTTTGGCGCTCTGAACAAGGTAGCGGAGTGGATGAGTTATGTATCAGGGAAGAAATCAGAACTCTTGAGAGCCGAAATTATGGACTTACTAGATATTTCACAACAACTGGATGTTGTGAGTTAAAAGTAGTATATTCAAACAGCATAAAACAATTAAAACTTCCAAATAATGCATTTATTTATCTTCCTAAAAAAAATTGCAAACTTCTCCTATCATGGTAACTGTCAGTGTTAGAGTTGGGAAAGAAGTTGGGGCATGGACTCAAGGTAAGAATGTAGGACCAGAAGAGGCAGAGCCAGGATGAAGTAGAGAGTCTTACGGGAAATTGAAAAGTTATTTCTAAGTCCAATATGTTGTTTACAACATTCAATGGCATTGGAGGATATCGCAACTCCCTGAACTTGTAAAAGTTGCAGCAGTCCTTCTTATTTCGGGCGGACATTAGGAGCTATGTGGATCTGTGGTTTGCTTTCCAAGACTGGAAGTTATACTTGTTTTATAATTGCTAAAGTTTACCATTCTTGAAAGTGCAAGTAGCTGCTTTAAAATATTGTTCTACAAAAAAGATCATTCTAACCCAAAAAAGAAAGTGGTAAGAAATCTCCATAGGCTTCAATTGCTGAGTAAACAGAGTCCTTAGAGGTCTATCTACACACACCACAAGTCAGAAGTGGGTTTCCTTAGTAGAGGGATGTAACAGACCAGAAGACTGAGATCTGGAGATTAGGTAAGCACACCTAAGAACCTCTGGCAAAGCAAACAGCAATGTCAGGAGATCTAGGAAGAGGAAAAGACGTCTAGGTAGAGTGCGAGAGAGTGTAGGTAGGAAGCAGAGGTGGACTGGAGGTTGGACATCAGAGCAGAGGGTGGAACTGAGGCAGAGACTGGTACCAAAAGGGCCCAGCAGGGTCAGGGGTCCTGGGATAAGACAAGCCCAGCAGGTCTCACAGGTGGGAACAAAACAAAATGTCAACTAAAAGTATGCAGAGTAAGGTGAGGCCAGGATCCAGGCAAGCAATTCAGTAATAGTTTTGGGGCATGAGAAGCAACATAGATCCTAAGCTCAACACATAGGGTTCTGAGCTCTAAACATCTTGAGACCAGGTGTCGTCTCAGTGTGGTGGAGTTACATAGGTGCATGTGGCAAAGCAAGTAACGTGGACTTGATAGTGACTCTCCAGATCTCTAGAGTAGACACACGCGCACCACACACCCCCTACACGCTGTGCAGGGGATCGAGGCCCTGAGTTTTGAGTTAAATGAAGATTGCTGCGTGGAGATAGTTAGAGGGAGGGTGTTAAGTGAAAATGCTGTATAACCTGTGTGCTATTTGCAAGCGGTTGCGGTTCTCCTGTCCAGCACCTGCCACTGAACTCTTCCCACTGTGTGTAAGCCCCCAGTAAAACCCCATGTCTTGTTTGCTGGCTCTGGGTCTCTCTTTGGCCTCTTGAACCCTCAATAGGGTTAATAGAGTTTCAACATGACACTCCCACAACCCCCGACACCCCCCCAATACCACACACATACAGCACACACACACAACCCATAAACATCACATATACACACATACGCCCACCTATACCGAGGGAGAGAGGATGGGAACATGATGGAACAAAAGGGTCACAAAACATATTTAAGAAGTAGGATGAAAATATGGATAATTTCATTTTCTTTTCTTTTTTGGTTTGAATATACTTTCTGAATTGCCTACTAATAAATGTGTGCTATTATTTTAATAATAACATACAGACTTTCTTCAAAAAGAAACCTACCCAAATGAACTGCAGTGTATTTGCAGACAATTTGAGGATTTGGTATTTGGTTAAATGACTGGGTGACTGCTCCTAGATGGGACACAGATGTAAAACCAAATGATTGCAGGACACAACAAATTCTCTTGGAACTGGGTACATTTCCATATTCAATCTGCTTGCCATTTATCTTCTTGTGGAAATTTCTTGATTGACTGGTGGAATATCCACTTTCTTCTAAAACAGTTATTTAGGCCGGATCTATCTGGGACAAAATGAAAGAAGAGTTGAAAATTATTGAACTGAGGCGATTATTTGGAAAGATTCAAACTGAATAAATAAAGGTTGGACCCCCAATCCATGTACCCAGCTGGATACTTTTTATTGGCCAGTTGAACCCATAATAGGATTGCGGGATAAGAAGAATATTGGGCTTCATTTTTTAGTTCATTTTGCAAATGAGAAGAGCCTTAGGAAAAATTCCTTTTGTTCTTTATGCCAAAATATTTCATCATTAAGCCGATACAAAATGTATTAGATAATACTTTTAAAAAGCACTGGACCAATAAACTTTACAAGATTTAAAAATGTTTCCTATCCCAAATATTTTCGTTAACCTCAATGATGTAAATGGAGCAAAATATATGAACAGTGAAAAGATAAGCAAATCTTAGTCACAATTAAAGTTTTTATTTATACTCAGGAATTGGCCTATAAGAAAAGAAATATTTGGTTACCTGAATGAAATTGACTATTTGTTACACATGTACATGTCCATCATAATCCTCTGGTTGAATTGGAAAGTCTGTTTGAATGGCAGATATGATTTTCACATATTGTTTGTGTGCATCGTCTGAATTTTGGGAAGCCACAGTTGCATTAAGACAATAATGGGATGGTTTGGCCGTAAACTCTCATGCTGTGTCTTTAATGCAAGGCCAATTATGTTTAGCAAGAGATAACAAACAGTTCAATAGGTTCATATCACCCTACTCATGAGTTAGGTGGGTAAAGATCACAAAAGAGGCCATAAGGAACATAATGATGCTAAATGGACCCTAAATATGCTTTTCCCCACACAAGCACCTATTGCAGTATAAAATCCATTAGAACTTTGCTAACTATAAATACTTTCTGGTTTCTGCTAGAGTGAAATAGTGCACCTCATTAGATATTGTCATTAACATCCTGTGAGCCCAGTGATTACTCCCACATACAAATAGTCTCAGTGACTACTGACCCCTCCCTGGTGGGTGGAGGATGTGCGTATTTCTCAATTCAGCTCTTTTTTCTGTCATTAAGGCTTTGAGACCAAATAATTCAGGCTAAATGAAATTTGATTGTTAGGAGGACAGGTCTGGGCCAATTAGGCCAAAGCAGTAGCTTTCATTTAGTGTTTTCCCATCTCTCATGCTCCACTTACCAGATGACTCCTGACGACACTAGCTTAGAGGTACAGAGGTGTCTTTTTTCCTACTTGGTCCCACCAATTGTCCTTTCTCATATTTCCATGGGCTTTTAAGCTTCCAGGTGGTAGCTGTGAGATGGCTCCAGTCAATCCTCTTTTATGGGTACACCTGGGGACACGAAGGCCAGGCATCCCCTGCCCAGCGTAGTCCTGGCTGCTCTGTGTCACTGTCATTACCCTGTTGATGCTGGCACATTGCCTGGGCCATGGTCTCTGTGCCTGGCACAGAACTTGAAGTCTTTGGAATGGCTTCCCCAAACTTCCATTCCCCAGTAGGGTATACTTCCCTTTTCTTTCTTTTTGCAGGGAGTTAAGCTGCTAAGGCCCAGACTCCAGGCTACATGGTATCTCACCGGGGACCTGGACCATTTCTGTATGATCCTTTATTTTTAAGCAACTTGTGGAACCTAAACAAGCTTGCTTTTGAAGAACAGTTTTTTAGGTGGCTTTGAACTGGCTCAGTTATTCCTGCTTTTTGTAGTTCCTGTAGTTCTATATATGTAACTATAGAATGTGCTGGGAAGGCAATAGCTGAGATAGGGAGGGGCCGCCTGAAACAGTCCAGGCTTTGTTTGTGTCCTTCCTAGGAGATGTAACACTTGAGTTAGGCAGGAACTGCATGGGGCAGTCTGGGCTTTGTTCCTTTCTCCCCTGGAAGCAGGATGTTCTTTAGCCCAGTGAATCGCATGTCCCTGAGGTGTACAACCCAGGGTGGCTGCTTTCAGGGTCCTCAGCTGCGCTGAAAGTGGAGCACACGCTCCACTTCTGCTTGCAGTCAAGACTGCATCCAACCTGGGCAGCTTCCTTGAGCCTTGGGGAACTGGCTCACCATGGATATCATGCTGCTTCTGTTCCTTGCTACCTATCTGTAAGTAACACATTTGCTTCCTGTAACTTGTTGCATAGGAATGTGTTTTGTCACTAGACTCAGACAAGTTGGCAACTGGTACAAAGTGAACCTGCTTCACAGTCTCATGCCTTCTCCATTCCTCACTGTGTTCATCCACCAAGGACCAACTATCAGACCCCTTAACCACTGAACGCAGAGTTGGGAAGATAGGCCCGCAATAGGTTCTTGTGAGTGGGCATGACCTGGCACCAGTAGATCATTGTCCGTGGATATCTCACACTATGCGTTTTCCTCCCAATTGCAATAAGAAAGTAAGCTAAATTTAGTGGAGTCAACAGTGCAGAGGTGTACCTTGCTTAATGCCATAGAAATAGCCCTGAATGTTGCACCTGAATGGGATATTTATTAATCATAAGGGAGGTCATTATTTCAGAGAAAACTGTAGTGAAGAGCTTAGTAAAGCAAACATTCCATTTTTTTTTTTTTTGGTAACATAAACTGTACTTCCTGACATATCTGATCTATAAATTTTGATTTTATGTTTCAGATTTTCTTTAAAGCCAAATACGCCTATAAAACTTAAAAATCCTAACAGTTTTATGGGGGGCTGGGGCTGCAGCAGGGGTCTTTCGTGATTCTTTCATCTTTTAAGTTGCTTCCTTCCCTTCAGCTGGACAAGTGACTGTTCCCCCTGGCAGCTTTTGCCAGGCTTATAGGAGCCAGTTGCCTGGAAGACCATGTCTTCCATGAGGGAATCAGCATTTCTAGACCTTCTGTTTTTCAAGTCCTTTTTCTGTTCCTTTGAAAAGAGACATATGGAAGCAAGAAAGCTGGAATTTGGTCTTGGTTCTACCCTAGATGGCTGCCTGATTTGAACCAATCAGTTGGTGTTTCCGGGTCTCCTTTCTAATCAGTAAAATGAGAAGAGTAGGCTTAATGATCACTAAATTTGCATCTGGTAGTGCAATTTTAAAAAACGAAAATAATTTTGAAAGTCCATTTTTGAAAATGCCACCAACTCATGAATTTCTCTATTCATATTCAAATGCTAACTAGCAAGGACATGTGTTGTGCTTTTATGAAGGCAAAAAATGGCTTGGAACTTTTGGGAAACTTCTATTTAATAGAGCTGAACGATTCATGTCATGTCCAGTAGTGGCAAACTGCATTCTTGAGTAATGGTGGAATATATTTTCTCAGGTGAAGGCTTAAATTCAGTTCTACTGGGGCTTAATTAAGCAATACTATCTGAAGTCATGAGCGATTCTGTGGAATAAAATCACTGAAGAAATAGAAATGCCTCAGAATGCAATGCTGGTCTATAACATTTGAGACATGATCTGGTTTAGTTACTTTGAGTTCTTACATTGGAAGGAAATTCAGGGCTCTCTGTTGGATCGAGCAGGGGTGAATCCCAATGGCCTTGCCCTGTTGCAAAGAGCTAGGGAAGTTTATTTTATGTCTGGACTATTGGGTGAAATCCTGAAACCAATTTTCTGCTGGAAATTGTGTGTATCCTTCTGGCAACAAGCCGCCTGAGCAGCTAGCTGTCACATTTCAATGCAGAAGCCTTTTGTTTGGCAATGAGATAATTTTAGTTCTTATGCTATTAGGAATGTATTTAGAAATTCAGCATAAATGCTTTTGGAGAATACTGGGCTCTTCATAGGGCAGCTAAGGTCCAGGGCAAATCATAGTATCTTTTCTTTTCCTACTTTTTCATCTGCCCCTCCTTTCAAATGCCAAGTTTTGATGTAGTGAAAAGAATACCAAGGGCACCCTTGAAAAGTGGTTCCTAAAGCACAGTATGTGCAGAGTGCAGGGAGGTACACAGCAGCATCCATTCCTTACCTTACTAATGCAGGAGGTGGAAGAGCTATCTGGAAATTGAATCTGTACATAGGCTGCTGCGGTTTTCTTGACACCTACTGGCTTTTGCACTAGTAAGCTTTATTAGCTTTTTCAGATTTAAACATCTAAGATACTAAGACAAACTGGACATATTGTAAAGGATGTGCTGAGATTTGAATTGCTCATAGCTCCATGAGGACAGATAATCCAACCCTGTGTATTGTATTTCTTTTCTTTTCTTTTCTTTTTTTTTTTTGAGACGGAGTTTCGCTCTGTCGCCCAGGCTGGAGTGCAGTGGCGCGATCTCGGCTCACTGCAAGCTCCGCCTCCCGGGTTCACGCCATTCTCCTGCCTCAGCCTCCTGAGTAGCTGGGACTATAGGCACCCGCCACTACGTCTGGCCAATTTTTTGTATTTTCAGTAGAGATGGGGTTTCACTGTGTTAGCCAGGATGGTCTTGATCTCCTGAGCTCGTGATCCACCTACCTTGGCCTCCCAAAGTGCTGGGATTACAGGTTTGAGCCACCGTGCTCAGCCTGTATTTCATTTTTTTTAGAGGCAGGGTCTTGCTCTGTTGCCCAGGCTGGAGTACAGTGGCTATTCCCAGATGTGATCATAACTCACTGCAGCCTTGAACTACTGGGTTCAAGCAATCCTCCTGCCTCAGCCTCCTGCACAGCTGGGACTTACAGGTGCACACCATCATGCCCAGCTTAAATCCTGTTTATTTTTATCTTTAATTTTTATAGTGTAAATTACCTATTTGTTCTTATGTGCTACAAGAATGATATTTAAATATTTTCCTGATATCATTGTGTGTTTCTTCATTGCTTATGAAAGGAAAAGGAGACATGAGTAATAAGGAGACACTATGTTTAAAGTGCCTTAAATGTCTCCTTACATTGAACTTTGTGTGAAATGTAACCTGAACAGAATGATGGTGCTTTCTGTCTTTTCCATGAAATTTCTGTTCACTTAATTTTTTTTTTTTTTATGTACCAACAAAGACCAAACTGCAGCTTTTTCTTTACATTTTCTTATATTTGCTCTGTTCACCTAACCTTTCACTAACCCTTTTGAGTTCAATGGAGCATGTAATTATTACACCATATAGAAATAGTTGGGGGAAACAAATGGCATAGTGCAAAAGATGTAATTTATGGAGGGAAGTCATCCAGAAAAACCTGGAAGGAATGTTCAATTTATTTTAAACCTCTGAACACCATTGCCTTTTTCCCTTTCCGTTGTCCACATTACATTCTTTGTGTGACACAGGAAAAATTATTAAACACACATCTCTATAAAAATCCAACAGTAGTTCCTATAAAAATTAAGATGTTCCAATTTTAATTATAATAGGAAACCAGCAGAAATTTAAGGCATTTACTTCCTTGATTAAAGTATATGACTATACCTAGAGTCAAGTTATTCTCATTTGTCAGCAGCTGAAATGACTTCCTGTGTTCTTCAGTTTTAGAAAGATGTAAAGGTGAGATCCTAGCCTTAGAGAGAACTAGAAGGAAGTGGTGCGTGCGCCTGTGTGTGTGTGTGTGTGTGTGTGTGGTGGTAGAATGGAAATACTACTGATATTTTAATACTAATTTTATCCCCGAAACCAGATCTATAGCATATTTGACTGTAGTGGTATAAAAATAATACACTTACACAAGCATACTTATCACATGTGTGTTTGTGTTTATGTATATGTGCATGAACATGTATGCATACCTTGTAAATTTGTGAATAGTATACTTATTTTGGAATTAGGATTTTAAAAATAAGCAGATATAGAGTATAGTAATATGGGGAAGCATCATTTTGAAAGATTTAATTGAACATTTAGGTTCTTTGGCTTCTATTAAATCCCTGTGCCTATCTATGGGTTTTCTCATCTTTTAGCTGAGCAGCTGTCAACACTGGATTCAATAGAATTATCTGGGTAACTTAAAAAAAAAATTCTAGTGCCCAGACTCCATCCCCAGAGATTCTGATTTAATTGGTTTGGGAGTAGGGTTGGGTATTGGTGATTTTTAAAAGCTCCCTTGGTGATTCTAATGTGCAGCTAGGGTCGACAGCAACTGCTTTAGCCATGTGTTGACAAGCAGTCCCTGGCAGTACTTATCGACAGCTATTTGGTGATCCTGAGTTTGCGGATATTTTTCCTGACTCGTTGTGGTTGTTGCTGGAACCTAGAGATGCTGAGGCCTTCGAAAGGGCACCATTTATAGCTTCAGGCAAAACACCCAGGAAGAACAAAGCAAGGGAAAGGACTGAGGAGGACCTAAAAGTTGGACAATTCGCACAAGATTAAAAACCTTAGTGGATGCTCAACAAAATAAAAGAGGACACAAACAAATGGAAGAATATTCCATGCTCATGGATAGGAAGAATCAGTATCGTGAAAATGGCCATACTGCCCAAGGTAATTTTTAGATTCAATGCCACCCCCATCAAGCTACCAATGACTTTCTTCACAGAATTGGAAAAAAACTACTTTGAAGTTCATATGGAACCAAAAAAGAGCCTGCATTGGCAAGACAATCCTAAGTCAAAAGAACAAAGCTGGAGGCATCACGTTATCTGCCTTCAAACTATACTACAAGGCTACAGTAACCAAAACAGCATGGTACTGGTACCAAAACAGAGATATAGACCAATGAAACAGAACAGAGCATTCAGAAATAATACCACACATCTACAACCATCTGATCTTTGACAAACCTGACAAAAACAAGAAATGGAGTAAGGATTCCCTATTTAATAAATGGTGCTGGGAAAACTGGCTAGCCATATGTAGAAAGCTGAAACTGGATCCCTTCTGTACCCCTTATACAAAAATTAATTCAAGATGGATTAAAGACTTAAATGTTAGACCTAAAACCATAAAAACCCTAGAAGAAAACTTAGGCAATACCATTCAGGACATAGGTATGGGCAAGGACTTCATGTCTAAAACATCAAAAGCATGGCAACAAAAGCCAAAATTGACACATGGGATCTAATTAAACTAAAGAGCTTCTGCAGAGCAAAAGAAACTACCATCAGAGTAAACAGGCAACCTACAGAACGGGAGAAAATTTTTGCAATCTACTCATCTGACAAAGGGCTAATATCCAGAATCTACAAAGAACTCAAACAAATTTACAAGAAAAAACAAACAACCCCATCAAAAAGTGGGCAAAGGATATGAACAGACATTTCTCAAAGGAAGACACTAGGGCAGCCAACAGACACATGAAAGAATGCTTACCATCACTGGCCATCAGAGAAATGCAAATCAAAACCACAATGAGATACCATCTTACACCAGTTAGAATGGCAATCATTAAAAAGTCAGGAAACAACAGGTGCTGGATAGGATGTGGAGAAACAGGAACACTTTTACACTGTTGATGGGACTGTAAACTAGTTCAACCATTGTGGAAGACAGTGTGGCAATTCCTCAAGGATCTAGAACTAGAAATACCATTTGACCCAGCGATCCCATTACTGGGTATATACCCAAAGGATAATAAATCATGCTGCTATAAAGACACATGCACACATATGTTTATTGTGGCACTATTCACAATAGCAAAGACTTGGAACCAACCCAAATGTCCATCAATGATAGACTGGATTAAGAAAATGTGGCACATATACACCATGGAATACTATACAACCATAAAAAAGGATGAGGTCATGTCCTTTGTAGGGACATGGATGAAGCTGGAAAGCATCATTCTCAGCAAACTGTCACAAGGACAGAAAACCAGACACCCCATGTTCTCACTCACAGGTGGGAATTGAACATGAGAACACTTGGACACAGGAAGGGGAACATGACACATTGGGGCCTGTCATGCGGTGGGGGGTGGGGGGAGGGATAGCATTAGGAGATATACCTAATGTAAATGATGAGTTAATGGGTGCAGTACACCAACATGGCACATGTATACATATGCACACATGTGCACATGTACACATATGCACACATGTGCACATGTACCCTAGAACTTAAAGTATAATACAAAATAATGTAAAAAAAAAAAAAAAAAAAAACACCTTAGTGGAGTCACGACTTGAACCCAGGTCTTCTATAGTGATGTGCTTGAGGGTCAGGGCTCTGGAGTCAGACTGTTGGCTTGGATATGTTGACTCCTACAATAACTATCTGGTTGAGGGATGGTGAGCATGTTATTTTTTTTGTCTGCCTGGTAAAGATTTGTAACCTCAGTTCCCGAGCCAGTGATGTTTGGGAAAGAAAAATATGGCATTAGTGTCAGTCTTATGTAGCAGGTTTTAGCTACTTAACCTCTCTTGGCGAGTGTTCTCATGCCTGTAATCCTAGCACTCTGGGAGGCTGAGGCGGGTGGATCACCAGGTCAGGAGTTCAAGACCGGCCTGGCCAAGATGTGAAACCCCATCTCTACTAAAAATACAAAAATTAGCCGGGCGTGGGGGCAGACGCCTGTAATCCCAGCTACTCGGGAGGCTGAGGCAGGAGAATTGCTTTAACTGGGAAGGTGTAGGTTGCAGTGAGCTGAGATCACATCACTGCACTCCAGCCTGGGTGACAGAGCGAGACTCTGTCTCAAAAAAAAAAAAAAAAGGAGCTATTTATTATGATGCCTACCTCATAGGCTGGGTGGTTGTGGTTGAGAGGATTCAATGAGGTAACAAATGTGCAACCACTTGTGACTCTACCTCACACATAATATCTCCTCAATACATGTAAACTATGATTATTAAGTTTTATTACCTGACTACATCTTATTCTCTATTACACCATAATAACTCAGATTCTTCAACTCAACACCATCGAAATGATGGATGAGCCTTCCATCTTCTTTGATAACAGTTCCTTGTGTGACTTCAGTTGTCTTTTCTTCTAAGCCAACTAGAGATGTAAAGAATAAATCTCTATTGTTTATTTTTCATTATATCCTAGAAATGAAAAAGGGGCTAGCATTAAAGTAGATCCATATACAGATCTATTTTATATGGATACAGATCCACACAAAAATGGAATTTTGCTGTAATAATCATAGCTATTATATGGTATTTACTATGTTCCAGGTATAATTGTAAACGTTTTAAGTAAAAAAAATATTTTAAAAACTTTTTGTTATAAAAAATTCCAAAACTATACAGGAGTGCCTGTGTATGTATAGTACATGAACCTCTATATACGTATAATTCTTTTTTTTTTGAGACAGGGTCTTGCCCTGTCACCCAGTCTGGAGTACAGTGTTGCCATCATGGCTCTGTACAGCCTCAATCTCCTGTGTCCAAGCGGTCCTCTCACCTCAGCATCCCAAGTAGCTGGGACTTACTTGCAGCAGTCTACCACCATGCCCAGCTAATATTTGTAGGTTTTTTGACAATTCATTTTTAACGATTATCCACTCATAGACAATTTTGTCTATACCCTTGTACCCCAACTATCTTGATATCATAAACAATTTTCTCTAAGTAGTTCAATGTGCTTCTCAAAAACATAAAGACCTTTAAAGAAAGATATTCACAATACCAGTACTATGCATAAATACAGCCCTTATAAAAACTTTATGCATTAAATAGTATTATTATCCCCATTTCATAGATGAAGAAACCAAGGCACAGATAAGTAACTTGCCTAAGGTCACACAGCTACTAAGTGCCAGAGTTGGAATTTGAAACCAGGTAATCTGGCTAGTCTGTTTCTTTCCTTTTCTCTCTCCCTTCCCTTCCCTTCCCTTCCCTTCCCTTCCCTTCCCTTCCCTTCCCTTCCCTTCCCTTCCCCTCCCTTCCCCTCCCCTCCCCTTTCCTTCCCTTTCCTCTCACAAACACATTTGTTAACCAAAGGGATGATCCTAATTAATCCAACACTTTGAAATAGTTGCATGTAAAATGTTTGTGATAAAGATAATTGAACACGGTATTAAAAAAAAAAAGCAGTGTGGAGATTTGCTCATTGAAATGAGCTTGTTCATTCTTGTAGTTAATTCCTGTCCAAAGTGATGATGGAATTTTTACTCAACTTTTTCATAGATCCGAGTACAGGTGACATTGTTCGTGACACAATCCACCACTGATTGCATCTTTCAATTTTCTTGTTACTGTGTTTTCCTTTCCATCCCACTCCTGATGCTGAACCAATGCACCATCTGCAAAGTTGCAGACAGTCTGAGTTTTTCTGCCATCAGCTGTGGTTTCTTCAAACTTCTCTCCCAGGGTACAAGAAAACTGTGTTGTTTTCAAAGTGTTCTCAGTTTTTATGGTGAGGTTTTTGCCATCACAAGTGATGATACAATCTGGTTTGGCCACTGGTCCCCTATTTTGCAAAGATATTCCCACTCCTAGTGTCTTCATGTATGCATCAAAGCCTTTGCTGTCCACCAGGCGCCATCTTCCTTCCAGCTAAAGAACGGTGGCTCCATCGTGGGCGCGGGCCGGCGTTCGGGGCTGCGGGGCTGCAGCGCTGTGGGGCTGCGGGGCTGTGGGGCTGCGGGGCTGCGGGGCGGGCGGGGCAGTGTGAGCAGCCCGCTAGTTTGTGTTCTTAACCATTTTGAAACACCAGCTTCTCAAGTGAAAAAATAATGCAATACACAATTTCTTCTTAATGAATACAAGGTTTTTTGTTTGTTTGTTTTGAGACGGAGTCTTGCTCTGTCGCCCAGGCTGGAGTGCAGTGGTGTGATCTCCGCCCACTGCAACCTCCGCCTCCCGGGTTGAAACGATTCTCCAACCTCAGCCTCCCCGGTAGCTTGGACCGCAGGCGTGCGCCACCATGCACAGTTAATTTTTTTGTATTTTTAGTAAAGACGGGGTGGGGTGGGGGGTGTCTCACAATATTGGCCAGGCTGGTCTCCAACTCCTGGTCTCATGTGATCCACCCACCTCAGCCTCCCAAAGTGTTGGGATTACAGGCGTGAGCCACCACGCCCAGCTGAATACAAGGTTTTATCTTTTAGTGTTTTTAATGTCTTAATTACATAGGTGCCCTACCAGTGACCAAAATTCAATTTTGCCTTCTGCAGCTGCATGACCTTAGGTGTCAGACCTATCTGGCGCCTCTGTTTATTGCATGTGACTTTATGCCCATTACTTACCCTCTCTAAACCACAGCTCTTCTGTCTGTTATATGATGATATAATAACACCTACCTCATGCAGTATACTAGAGAGTTGTATATTTCTAAATGTTTCAGTGTTTCAGTATTTAAATGCTAACACATGGAAGTGTTTTTTATTGAAACATTTGAAAGGATATGATGTACTTGATTAGATCCAGTCTCTTGACTTGACTGGTTAGGCAGCAATCTCTTGAATGGTCAAGAACTGCCTTGATAAAGCCTCAGTGCAGCTGATTTAGAAATGCCTCTTAATTTACAGCTGGAAGGCTGTCAGCTTGTTAAACCAAAATAAATGTTATGATATGTCAGCTTATATGAACCAGGGAGCATCATTTTTCAAGGACTGATGCCCCTCTCTTTAAGCTACTTTAAAGTCGTTTGTCAACATCCATCCTAAAAATACAGTGAAAATTTTTAAACACATATGCACATCTTTTGTTGCTGGCTTCTTCCACCCCAGCCTTCAGCTGGGATCTACACTGTGAACAATAAGCTGGAGTGTGAAGAGTGTTAAGACCAGGGAGTGTAAAAGTGTGTGTGTGTATGTGTGTGTAGGGTCCATATGTGTGACCACCCTCTAAAATTAAATAACTTGTTTCTTAATCACCTTCTATTCTGCAATATATGTGCTATTCTCGTGTACCAAAAATTTGAATAATCAAGGTTTTATGCATGAAATATTTTATGATATTTTTTCCTTTGCTCTGTATCATCTGATATTCAGAAACTACCTTATTCTGGATTCTCTTTATTTTTTTCTTTGTTCATATTCGTTCTTCCCAGGGTTTATATTGAACAATTCATCCTTGTCAAGGAAAAATCATGCTTTCCCAATATTATACTTAATTGTGTGTCCTGTTACTCTAACCCACGTGATTTATAGACCTTACATATTTTGACAACAATGGCATTCCCTTTAGTATTCCCACTAGGTAAGAATATCACCTTGTAACCTTGTTCTCTCCCCTTTCTCGTCTTTGTTAGGTAAAAATGAAAGGGTTATTTTGATTTACAAGCAGCAGCTGAGCTTGGCTCTCACCTTCAAGATATCCTTGCACAATGAAAAAAACAAATGTTATTTTGCTCTATAAACATTATATTTGAAATTTTTCTTCACATGTCTTTTAAATCATCTGTTTGGCCTAAAGCTTCTTGCTACCCCTGGCTTTGGAATCCCTCCAAACCTAGCCTCACCTTATATGGGTTGTGGAGGATGCTGATTATTTGAAATTCTCCATTGAAATCAGATTTCTTGCCTCCAGCCATATGTATATAGGAGAAATTAGGCTGCCTGTTTTCCCTAAAGTTGTGTCAAGGTGATAGCTTACGCTGTTTCATCAAACACTGGGCAGGGCTTAGGTGACATGTCAACCATTTCAAATTTTGCATTAACAATCTCTGAATGAAATAAAAACTCTAAATTATATTCAGTTTAGGGAATTGGATCCTAAGTGTAAAGTTAGAAAATTGGAGATGGTTCGTTATTTGGATGAATTTGGTTTTGCAGTTAGCTGATGCTTTGTTTTGTCTATCAATCTGTCTATTGTTTTTTCCAATCACCTTTTTGAAGTGTATTTTTTATGCAATAATAGGTATCTTTTAAAGTATAGAGTTCATCGAGTTTTGTATATATTTAGGTAACCACCACTTTAAGCAAGATATAGGACATTTCCATCCCCTCCAACTGTTCCTCATGCCACTCTCAAAGTGACAAGGAAGAACGCCCATCAGAGACTGTCATTCTTAGGAGAAAACATATCCTTTAAACCCAGTTGTAACAGTGTGGTTTTCCTTTAACAAAAGCAACACTCACTGTAATGACTTTATTATAAGTAGACACACGCAGGCAGTCAATGCGCTCCTGCAATGACTGGCAGCTCAAAGAGGAGGAGGGGAAGAGACAGCGGAGGTGGGTGGATGGATGGTGGGCAGCGGTTTATTATAACCACAATCAGCTCAGGATGCTGGTATTGGCCTCAGAGGGACTTGGCTTCCCGTGGTGTTAGCAAAAGGGATAAATTATAGTCAACATCTGCAATGAAGGACAGCAAGATGACCTGGAGGGGAAAATGTCAGATGTGGTAGAGGTCAGAGAGCCTGGTTATTCAACAAATGCAGGTTTGGAGCAGAGATCAAAGGTAGCTGCCAGAGAGTAAAATGGTGTTAGAGGTATGTGCTCAGTAATAAGTATACGGATATACCTAATACTGGTCAAGGTATTGAGCCGTCAATAAATCAAACAATTCTGCCTGGGCAAGGCAGACATATGACTTCATGGTGGTGGATGTAGTGGATGATAGGATGAAACAAAGGCAGGGAAGCTGCTGATTTCAATTAAAAAGGGTTTATTTTTGATGAGATAGGTCTGAATTCTTTTCCCACCACATCTCTGTGGGCGTTTGATATTGTTCAGACAGCTCAATTAGAGGATTTTGATGCCTTTAGTGGCTCAATCAATCATCTGTAGTAGTAAGGTTTGGATTGTTTGCATGCTGTAATGTGCTGGTGAAGATGGCAGTTAGCTCTTTCATTGTAAGAATGGTAGGACTGCAGCAGGGGAAACACTCAAGCTATTTCTGATTTAAATTGTCTACACATGATCTGATCTGAAAAGAATAGTTTGGAAGACAAATAAGAAAAAAGTCTCAGTTTTACCCATGTGCCAGGCTCTATTTATTTTTTAATTATTCCATTTATGCCACATTATCTAAATTGAAATACTTGCAACTTGGTCCATAAGACATCTAACAAGTAAGGACTTTTCTGGAAAGTAGATTCAGGATAGTTAAAGTAGATTCCTCCAGTGGATACTGTGGTCAAATTTCACAGTTCAGATTAATTTTCCAAAGCAAGAGGATTTTGGTGATGCCAGGACATACGGCAAAGCCTCCAGCAATGGTGGTACATTGGTGTTTTCTGCCATCCTGACAAGGAAAAATGCCAGCAATTTAGTTAATCCTACAGGCTCTCCATGGAATGCCTGAATTTCCATTTGAGAGAGTCATCGTGTCTCACCAGAATTCAATCCATTACGTTTTATTTGTCGACTTTCTCCTAACCTCCTCATAGAGTGAGATGCACCTTTTACAGTGCACTAAAATATCTTATCCGTTCCATGCCACATGACTGCTTCTCCCTATTTAAATAAAATAAATAATTCTTAAATATGCATGTATTCTTTGCATAGACATGTGCTTGTATTACCAACTGTTTGTTGTGTTTTTTGTTAGTTCGCAGCAAATCAATGTGTTCCATGGTTATATTTCTCCTACGACAGAAGCCAGTTAGTTTACTTTTAGTACATGCTAATTTTCCTAAGACTAGCATCCTCAACTCATTTCCTTGGAGACAGTAATAAAATCCCAAATGTATCAGGATCGGAAGATAGTACCACTCAGGAAATTTTACTTACGATTTTTTACAAGTATATTCTGATTAAGCAAAAAAGCACGTACAATCTCCCTCTCTAATTCTCCAAATCACCTTTTAAATACAGTTCCCTCTCTTTTCCCTAACCTTTGGAGGAACTAGTTTTCTTCTCTCTCAATTATGTTTTCATTCTTTAAATGTGGTTGGATAATAATGACTTTAACTTTCCATCTTACAGCTATTAAAGACCTTGACCTATTGGTCCCAATAAAAGAGTTATGAACCATGCCCTGCTAAATGACTTCACTCCCGGTCTCTCCCTTCACCCAGATAAATTCCCTTGGTGGGTGATAAAACACTGGATTGAAATGGACACATTTGGTCTCTGTTAAAGCTATTTATGGTGATTTCTCTGCTGCGAGCATTATACTTAGGGCAACCAGATGCTCTTCTTTTGGGGTCCATCTCGTAACATGTTCTCTCAGTATTCCGAGAACTCCTTTGGGGCCAGGAAATGATCTCCTCTCCGTGAGAGCAGTTACATAACAGCTTCATCCAGGAGAAGCAGAGCATATAGAGAAGAAAAATAGCACAAAATGGAAAAGCACATTCAGTTTTTTAAAGAAAGCATTTAAAAAATCTCATTTGATTTCTCTTTGTCCACATTCTTAGCTCCTTGTAGTGAGGTACTTTAGAAATGGGCTGGCAGTTGTGCAGAGGGCGTGAATGATTTCTCACTGTTTGCTCTTTTGTTTCTGAAGGATTACAAACTGGGCAAGCCATCTAAAGGCTCAGATAAACAGACGTAGATGTCAGAGTTTATTCTGAGACTCTGAATTTTCAGTTTTTCTGATAAACACATTGTTGCACTTTTCTCCTTTCATCCTCTTGATGATTATTACACCAATTAAAGACATTTAAAATGAATCCTCCACCCCTAGTCTTCTCTGAGAGCAGCGTTAGGCTTTTATGCTGCTATGGCTACATAAATATTAATATCTGTTTGAAGAAGACGTTTTTAAAGAATAGAGTATTTTTAAAAATAGACTTAATTTTTTAGTGCAGTTTTAGGTTCACAGCAAAATTGAGCAGAAGGAACAGAGATATTCTACGTATCCCCTGCCCCCACAACACATGTAGCCTTCTC
>NC_045444.1:36779104-36885992 GCF_002776525.5 Piliocolobus tephrosceles | reverse complement strand
TTCTGCAACCAATGAATTCCCAATTCTCTGTGAATGGGAGGAAGAGCCCACCTCACAGAAGCTGGTGTATGTAGCAAAAATGGTCTAGAAAGGTAGATCAACAGCACCCAGACACACGACAGGTAATTAAGTCTGTCCCATAACTGCATCATCCAGAACAGGTGGATTTCTCTTCCAGAAGAGTGACTGCAAAAAAAAGAAAAGCGACTGGTTTCCTATCTGATGCAACTGGACCCAGCTAATCTATTGACAGCTAAAAGTGGAGAGTCACAAAAAAGGATGCATAATAATTTACGCATTACATTTATGTGTACTTTAAAGGACGTATATGCATATTCACTCTTCAATATGATGAGGTATGTTCAGGGCATTCTCTAAGTATTGTTGTACTGATTGGAATACCTTTATTTCTTTGTTGCATAAACTGTGTACATAACACATCTTCCACAATTGCCAGTGTCAGTGTCTTTAAATGGAGAACTCTAAGAATCAGAACGAGGATGTGAATTGAGAATTGAAAGTCCATTGAAAAGCATTCTGAGGATAGAATCTTTCTTTACTTTTGCGACTTTACAGTTGGACAGTTGTAAGCTTCCTAATTCCTCAGCAGTTTTAGTTACTTGCCTCTATTGTATCTTTTCAAAATAATAAATTTAAAAAATTAGTATTTAATTGGCTTTCCCCATATTTTATTCAATTATGAATTTGCAATAACAAGTACAATGGTCCTAACTAGGTTTCAGAACAAACACAACTGATTCTTAATAAGAATATAACTCCGTGGGTGGGAGCAGACACGCAGATACACACTACAGAGAAGCAGCCAATTAACTCCGCGTGAAAAAAGGTTTTGGAGTTTTAGCACCAGCTTTGCCTTGGGTGGCCTGCAAAACTGTGGTATTATTAATGATCTATGCTGTGTGACAACGGAAAACAACATGTAAGGTTTTCATTGAGCAATGATGTATAGCTCCTACTTTTAGTATAAATTTGTTACAAGTGAATGTAAAGTACAGCACTTACTTAAGTTGGCTTGACAACTCAAGAGGGATTTGTTTCTTTTTGCTGAGAAAAACAGAATAGCTCTCACCTGTAATCCTAGCACTTTGGGAGGCCAAGGCAGGGGAGATCACTTGAAGCCATGAGTTCGAGATCAACCTGAGCAACATAGTGAGAACCCTTCTCTACAAAAAAAAAAAAAAAAAAGTTAGCTGGGTATGGTGTCATGCACCTACAGTCTCAGCTACTTGGGAGGCTGAGGTGGGAGGATCACTAGAGTCCAGGACTTTTATGCTACAGTGAGCTATGATTACACCACTGCATTCCAGCCTGAGCAACAGAGTGAGACCCTGTCTCTAAAAAAATGTACATGACTTGGAGTCAGAAAACCTGGGTCCAAGTCTCCACTCTTCTACTCACTAGCTGGGTGAGCTCAGGCTTCACTTGAACACCATCTCAATGTGCCCATCTGGGTGTCTGAAAGTTGTATTCTGAGTAAAGCTTTACACTCACCTTTACACGGGGGGTCCAAAGCCGTCACTATGACTAAACAGAAAAAGAGTTTGTCAAAAGGATATAGAGTAACTTACGGAATTTTTGGGAGGGCTGCAGTGCCAAGCCAGAGGTAATCAACATCCCAAGTCCTGAATCAGAAATGGTTTTCAGCTGCCACCGAGACATAGATGCAAACATTTGTACCACTGTGCACCAGAGAATCATTTTTAGCCCAACCAAAGCTGACAAACACTCCCCACCTGCACCGCCCCCAATTCTTGTGTCAAGGACTCACTTGTAGTCACTGCCCTCTGCTGCCACTTCATGATAGAGTTTGGGGGAGTGAGAGAGAGAGAGAGAGAGAGAGAGAGAGAGAGAGAGAGAAACTCTCCTCATTTTTTCCTAACTCCAGTGTGGATGGGTCTTTTTTTGCTGAAACCTTGGTTACAAATTTGATTCTGGCTGTAAATAATGCTAGGAGAGCGAGTACCGATCGTTTATTTTCAGCTTTGATAGCAAGTTCTTTAGATAAGAATGCACCAAACATAGAAGCAGCCAAAATGAATGTCAGATATCCACCTAGGCAGAAAACAGCCATGCTGAAACCACCATGCGTAGGAAGGTTGAGAGATTTGTGCTTAAGTGAATAGAAAGTGTTCAGAAAGGAGAATCAAGAAAACCTCTTTCCTCATTTTGGAAGGAGGCAACCCACGGAATCACCCAAAGCTGGAGGGAATTCAATCATGGTGATAGTTGGGAATTGCAGCTTTACATCTGTTCTCAAGGTAAGGAGAACAATTGAGATGGCCACCCCTTTAAGGGTGATGAATGAACACTTCTATCTGCCTACTGGAATGGAAATCAGAATAGGATGTATCCCTAATGGGATAATGGAATAGTGCTACTGTGCTTTAATTTCCGAATTTTAGTAGGATTTAGGCAGCTGTGATTAACCTGACAAATCAAGGAGAGGATAGTGCAAAGGGATCCAAACAGCTGAGCCAACCTGGCACGCCTTCCCCCTGCATCCTTGAGGGCCTCATCAGACAAGACTCTTGGTATAGATTCTCTGTCAGGCTTCCAAGGCTAGGTCCCCACGGTGCTGAATGCTGAAGTCAGGGCCAAGATTCTCTTGGCTGTAGTTCTCTCGTGTGCCCATGGAGGCTGTCTCTAATCCTATTTTGGAATGGGATGCAGTCAGGAAGATCTCATTCAGAGATAATCAGCCAGCAGTTATCACACCCAAGGTGGCCTTTGGATTATGAGGCATTTATATATTTAGCAAATATTTATTGAACACGCACAGGACTTGAGATACAGGACTAGGTATTGCGATTAGAGAGGCACACACAGCCTTGGACTCTGGAAGATTAAAGGAAGAGACTAACGCATTACCTGGAACGCTGAACTGCAAGGGACTCCTTTATATGTTAGTGTAAAAAGGAAATGTTTCTGTTTGCATCTTGGGCTGCCCTGGACTGTGAAAATCCCCCTCCTCAGGGAGCTGATTGTGTCTGTGAGTGAGCTGATGAGCACCGAGCCTGGTTAGCATCATTGGTTACGAGGGTAGATGAGGCTCGTAAGCCTTAGCGCAACCTTTTGGAACCAGCTGCAGCCAAATCCCAAATCTCAGGGTGCGAGTGCTAGATCTATTTGGGACAGCCTGGTTGGGAGTCTTTTAGTTGCCAATTTAAGGTTAAAATAATACTCTTTATGTTTCAACTTCTGCCAGGCTGAGTCCTTTGTGGCTTATTTTGCATTGTTTAAGCACATGGAGAAATGAGCTCAGGTGGTCAAAAGAATTCTAATGAAGTTGAGTTTCTACTTCAATTGTTTTGTATCTGAGACTCTTCCCTAAAGAGAGGAGCTGTTTTCCCTGGGTCCTGCCAGCTCTTTTATTGTAAAAGTGAGAAAGTCCATCCCGTGGCTTTCTACTCTGAGGAACAAAAGATTTGATGCTCATTGAGATTGATCTTAGGCACAGGCCATGGGATGTGGAACAGAGCCTTCCTTTTACAGTAGAAATTTCTGAGCAAGAATTTTGGGGACTTTGATGAAGGTCCAGGCACTTTGTGGGCGGAGTATGAATATGCAGTGCTATAGGTGATGAAACTCAGTTTCTTGGTGTTTGTAAGCAACAGCTAACCCTCCTAGTGCTTATCTCTCAAGCACAGTTTTAAGTTTGTACATATATTTGAAATCTGTGACAAATTCTGTAAGTTTGACACTGTTATCATCATGCTCATATTCAGGTGGAAAGACTAAGGTGCAGAAGCTAAGTGCCTGCCTGAGTTTCCTACAGGTAGGTGGAAAAGAGGGGGCCAACCCCAGAGCTTGAGCCTTTTGCTGCTATGCCACACTGGGTTTGAAGGGTAGTTTTCTTGAGAATAGAGGAGACACAGTGATTGGACAGTGATGCTCTGCTGCCATAGGCCAGGAATTCTGTTTCATTATGACCCAGGCACATCATCTTGTGGTTTCTTTATGCAGAGATCAGCTTCCATGATGTAGTGGGAGAAGAAATGGACATAAGAGGAACAAGGTCCAGTGTGTCATCCCCCTTCTTACTCTGATCATTCTCACATTCGTCTCTAAGTTTCTTGAGGTTAGTGGTGATGTCTTATTCAGTGTCATAACCTTTTATTAGACAGGTGATACCTTAGCATGCAATGTGTTAAGGGAATGACTGAAACACTCTTCGTGGAGTTCTGACTACCTGTGGGTGGGCCTGTGGGCTGCTTTAGGAATATTTGATGAAAATACTTTTATTCGCAGATGTGTTCACAAGTCTCTAGCACTTTGGGCATCACTGGTGCTAGCATATTTCACGCTAATGATTTGGTGGGATTTGCAGCTCTTTCTAAAAAGGAAAGGATGCTTGCCTACTTTATTTAGGAAGCAGTCTGGTGATCTTGTGTCTAGGTTGAAGACTCCCAGAACAGTCTTGATGTCCTTTATTGTAGTGAGAGCTGAGGTCTGACAGGGTGAAATATCCAACTGTAGCAGTAGAGCATATATTGGTAAATGAAATCTCTCTGCTCTCTTTCCTAATTGAATGCCAGTTTTAGTGGGAGAGGGGCGGTCACATATCCACCTAAAAATGATCACCCTTCTGAACAACTAGCAGTGGTCATTTTTCATGGTGCCAGCCAGAGAGATTTGAATTGAGGATTTCATGGCAAGCTTTTGAGTTTCAGATATAAGTATGCTTCCTCCTTATTTTATTACTTTTTCCTTCTGAAATAATGATTGGAGTCTGGTGATGCTGCAACCGTTTTGTTACAATGAGGCAACCATCAAGTAACCAAATCCAACATTCACCAGAAGGCAGAGAAGAATGCAAGAGTCTGGGTCCTTGACCACACATTTGAAAAGCTGAAGTAGCTCTGGAGGGTTTCAATTCAGATTTCTTTTTATGTGGAAAAATAAACATTTAGGTCAGAGCTTCTGTAAATCAAGTTTTTTGTTAGTTATAGATGAATGTAATTCTTACTGATCTAGATTGGCATCTTTAGTCCTTGATATTAGTAAAATGTTGAAGACTGAAGTAGAAGCTGGCAATAATCGTTATACAATGTGTGGAAATAACCAGCCAAAGTAGCACATTTAAGAGACCTATTGCAAACATGTATTTTTAACGAGAGAATAGCATGTTTCCAAATAATTGCACCAGGAAGGCTTTAATCTAAAGCACAAGTAGTATACACTAAGTTTTTGAGAATTATGACATGAAATAAAGATGTCTCCTAGTTGACTGACTGATGAAGAATATTTAATCTGGAGAGTGAAACATTTGCGAATCCACCATTGTTCAGGGGAGGATGGACTTTAGTTTTAAACACCAATATGAGTTATGCAGACAAAAATACACATAAATGGATAAAAATACAATTTATCTAGTTCCTTCCAGTTGTGGGCTTGGGATCAGCAGCATAGCCTCACTTGGGAATTTGTAGAAATGCAACTTATTTTGTCCTATTACAGACCGACTGACTTGGAAATGCTAGGAGTTGTATTTTAACAAGCTCTCTAGGTGATTTTGATGCGAGTTAAAGATTGAGAATCATTGCTTTAGATTCATTTTCATGCTTTAGATTAATTTCCATACGTTAGACTAACCAAGACTGTTGCCCCCTACCCACCAAATTCTAGGGTGGCACACATCTTCCTGATTTGTAACTTGGCCTCCTGGTGATCACCTCCAGAGGGAATATCCTGTGATGGTAAATTAAGAAGTTGGCATTCTGCATTTCGAATCAATGTCGTGTAAGATGTAGTCCCTTCCTCCCCAGGGCCCTAGGTGAACCACTCATATCATGTTCCTAAATTTGAGTTAATTCTTTTACCAAGGGGAGCCTCATTCTGAAGCATTAGACCTCTCTTTATTCATCTTTCCTACAATAAGAGCATTCCAAATCATAATAAAGTTTAGTTTTTTTTTTATTTGAAAAGACTTTCCAAAGCTAAAAAAATCAGATTTGCCACCAATAATCCAGAATGTAAACAGTCCAGCATCAGCTAATTAGCTATTTTTTTTTTGTTTGTTTTTGTTTTTTGTTTTTTTTTTTGAGACGGAGTCTTGCTCTGTCGCCCGAGCTGGAGTGCAGTGGCCAGATCTCAGCTCACTGCAAGCTCCGCCTCCCGGGTTTACGCCATTCTCCTGCCTCAGCCTCCCGAGTAGCTGGGACTACAGGCGCCCGCCACCTCGCCCGGCTAGTTTTTTGTATTTTTAGTAGAGACGGGGTTTCACCGTGTTAGCCAGGATGGTCTCGATCTCCTGACCTCGTGATCCGCCCGTCTCGGCCTCCCAAAGTGCTGGGATTACAGGCTTGAGCCACCGCGCCCGGCCTATTTTTTTTTCTTTGACACAGAGTCTTGCTTTCTTGCCCAGGCTAGAGTACAGTGTCATGAACTCAGCTCACTACAACCTCTGCCTCCCGGGTTCAAGTGATTCTCCTTCCTCAGCCTCCTGAGTAGCTGAGATTACAGGTGCGCACTTCCATGCCTGACTAATTTTTGTATTTTTAGTAGAGATGGCGTTTCACCATGTTGGCCAGGCTGGTCTTGAACTCCTGACCTCAAGTGATCCCCCCCCACCTCAGCCTCCTAGAGTGCTGGGATCACAGGCATAGCCACCACGCCCGGCTAGCTAATCAGCTATTGACAATACGTAGATAAGATGGAGAATATGGCAAATATATTTTTCTGGCTAGCTAAGATGATTTGCTGGTTTAAACACTTTAGAATAAAGTTCAGCTGTACAACTAAACTCAACATACATTAATAAAAAGGTTAATAATATATAGGGGGCTTTGTTTGTTTACCTGTTTATACTAAAAGCTATCAAAATTAATGACTTATTTTTTTCCTCATAAAATCTCTTGAAGATGAAATATATTTACCTCTAAGTCTGATTTGATTTATTCTGGCAGAGAATGTCCTGAATCTTTCCTGCTTTATGACTACATTGTAATTCTTGTCCCTGAAGACGAAAGCAGGTAAATGCAAGAGAAGAATTTGAGGGCTGGGCACAGTGGTTCACGGTGGTTCATCCCAGCACTTTGGGAGGTCGAGGCAGGTGGATCACCTGAGGTCAGGAGTTCGAGACCAGCCTGGCCAACATGGTGAAACCCCCATCTCCACTAATAATATAAAAATTAGCCGGGTATGGTGGCATGCTCCTGCAATCCCAGCTACTCGGAAGGCTGAGGCAGGAGAATCGCTTGAACCCTGAGGGGGCAGAGGTTGCAGTGAGCCGAGCTTGCACCACTGCATTCCAATCTGGGCGACGGAGGGAGACTCCATTTCAAAAGAAAAAAAAGAAGAATTTGAGGATGGTACAGCTTCCATTAGAAAAGAACTAATGCTTGAGTGGGAAACATGTTCAGTAGAGGTTGGGCCACCTTTTGTTTAAGACATTTGACTTTCATAAGTAAAATTAATTTCTGATTTTATCATCTTTTTTTTCTGGTGTATGTTTTTACCAGAAAACAGATGCATATATGTTAGTGTGGTGAGATGTGTGGAAATAATAGGACTCAGCTAAAAATAGAGTGTAGTGAATGCTAATTAAATATACAGTGAACCTTTATTGTAACATGATCTGCTATAACGATGTATTTAAACGAGCACAAGTCCACCTGGATCTGTTTAACGGTGATGTTGCTACGGACACATTAGTAAACTCTGTTTTAAAAAGTCACAACACAGAGATAAAGAATAAAACAGTGATTACCAGGAGCGGGAGAGAGAGAGAGATACAGGTCAGAGGACACAAAGGATGAACAAGTCTAGAGATCTAATACACAACATGAGGACTGTACTGAATAATATCGTACTGTACTTGGGATTTTTGCCAAAAGAATAGATTTTAGGTGCTCTTGCCACAAAGAAAAAATTGATAACTATGTGTGATGATGGACATGTTAAATTTGCTTGGCTATACTGACTTTTCACTGTCCATATATGCAGTTATGTGCTGCATAACCATGTTTCAGGTAACGATAGACTACATACACAAAGTAGGCCTCATAAGATTATAGGCCAGGCGTGGTGGCTCACACATGTAATCCTAGAACTTTGGGAGGCGGAGGTGGGCAGATCACAAGGGCAAGAGATTGAGACTACCCTGGCCAGCATGGTGAAACCCCGTCTCTACTGAAAATACAAAAATTAGCTGGGCTTGGTGGTATATACCTGTAGTCCCAGCTACTCAGGAGGCTGAGGCAGGAGAATCGTTTGAACCTGGGAGGCGGAGGTTGCAGTGAGCCAAGATCGCTCCACTGCACTCCAGCCTGGCAACAGAGTGAGACTGTCTAAAAAAAAAAAAAAAAGATTATAATAGAGCAGAAAAATTCCTATCACCTAGTGAAGTCTTGTCCATGGTAATATTGTAGAGCAACAATTACTTATGTGCTTGTGCTGTAAACAAGCTGGTGTAAACAAACCTACTGTGCTGCCAGTTGTACAAATGTAGAACACGTATAATCATGTACATACAGAATACTTGATAATGACAATAAATGACGATGTCACTGATGTATGTATTAACTACACTATACTTTTTTATGTTAATTTTAGAGTGTCCTTCTTCTAGTTATAAAAAAACAGTTAACTGTAAACAGCCTCAGCTCCATGCGTGTTATTGCCCCTGAAGACCTTCCAGTGGGACAAGATGCGGCAGTGGAAGACGGTGATATTGATGATCCTGACCCTGAGTAGGCCTAGGCTAACCATGTGTGCTTATGTCTTTGTTTTTAATAAGAAAGTTTACAAAGTAAAAAAAGAATTGAAAATGTTAAAAACAGAAAAAAGCTCATAGAATGAGGATATAAACAAGAAAATATTTTTGTACAGTTGTATAAAGTGTGTTTTAAGCTGTGTTATTACAAAAGAGTAAAAAATTTCATAAAACTGTAACAATTGATAAAGTAAAAAAGTTACAGTAAGCTAACATTAATTTATTGTTGAAGAAAAAATTTTAAAAAATAAATTTAGTGTAGCCTAAGAATACAGTGTCCATAAAGTCTATAGTAGTGGACAGTAATGTCCTAGGCCTTCTCATCACTCACCACTCACTCACTGACTCACCTATAGCAACCTCCGGTCTGCAAGCTCCATTCATATACAGGTGTACCAATTTTTATTTTTGCCATTTTTTTTTACTGTACCTTTTCTGTGTTTGGATATGTTTAGATACCACTTACTTACCGCTGTGTTACAATTGCCTACAGTATTCAGTGCAGTAACATGCTGTACAGGTTTGTAGCTTAGGAGCAATAGGCTATGCCATATAGCTGGGTGTGTATTGGGCTGTACCATCTAAGTTTGGGTAAGCGCACTCTGTGGTGTTCACACAATGATGAAATTGCCTACCAACATGTTTCTCAGAACATGTCCCTGTTGTTAGCGACACATAGCGGTGTGTATATCAAAACATATTATACACCTTAAATATGTAAAATACAATAAAACGTTCATTTTACCCTGTTTCTTGGGGTCTGGAATGCTATCGTTTTATTGAGGATTCAAAGTGTTTATGCCAGATTGTAGTAGTCTATGTCCTAAAAGGCGGACTGATGTTCAGTAGGCAGGTGCCAGTAGGGACATGGATGCCCCTTCAATTCCCATCATTAAATATTTTAACTATCAACCTTGAATAAGCACAACTTTGAATAGCGTAGCTGGGAAAGCACAGCTAAGAAAAGAATAGTGTAGCCGGGAAAACATGGCTGAGAGTAATTGCTCCAGCTTTTCCTGGGATCTGGAAATATTTTCACTGTTGGACATACCCAGAAAGGACACAGCATTTAGATTCTATGCTGGGAGTCCGGATTATACAAAAAAGAAGGTTTGGGGTAGGGAGGAGAGAAAAGCATTAAGTGAGTGAAGGTAGACTAAAGATTCAATTTAGAAAATACGAGGGCAGAGTGAAAGGAAGCAGGCAAGGATGTTCATGGTACCAAGATAACTCCAATGGGCCATCTGATGGGCTCCGATTTTACCCATCTAGGCCAGATGTGCCACCTATATATATTCCCATTTTCATTTGTCTGTCTTTATTGCTATGCCTCCTATTTTATAGAGACCTTCTGTTGTTGGTGATAGAAGGTTTTAAATCTAGTAATGAAACCACCCAGCTGTAAAAGTGTTTATGCCATAGGATTCGGTTCCAGGCAGGTTGACTTTGGAGCTCAGGCGTAAAGGTACTTCTAGTCTACATCTTTTGTACTTAGGAAAATAAATACACCAAGAAGACAAGCCTGGGGCAGTGATGTACTCAACCTCTACAGACTTCTGCATAAAATGAAGACGCCTTAACTGGTTTGCCGGACAAGGAGGCTCCACTCCATATCAACCCTGGTGTTGCTCTTTGAGCTATCCTGAATTATGCTGATAGTGTTTCCTCTGGCATCTCTCGTCATTTGAAAACCAAAGAATAGCCTAATCTCTTATTTGCCAGAGTTCAATGAAAACACCACAGTTCTGTTTTTATCTTGTATAGAGCAAGATCAGCTTTCCGAGTGAAAAATTCAGATTCACAATACTAATGAAGTTATCCTGTGGGTTTCAAACTGTGATCGACAAGGCTTCTCAGGGATGGCATTAGGGAATAAGGGGAACCTCAATTTGGGAGTCTGGGGTGGGAGTTGGGACTTGCCCCTGTTTCCTCTGGAGAAAATCTGTCTCTATTTGCATTATAATTCAATCTCCAATATGATTTTGCTTGATGGCTGTTTTCATGCTAAAAATAAAGTGTGAAAATCTTGATGTGATGGCTATTTGCTTTACAAAAGGATTTCTAGGGCATGCAAAGTGATTCAAATAAAGGCTCCTGGAACCACTGCTTTCTCCAGATGCTTGGATACTTTTGTGGGTTCTGTCTTTGGTGGCTAGGAATTTCCTCTCACCATTCCCCCCCGAACCCCCATTATTTTTTTCCTAAAAAGCCCTGCTCCATAGAGATCCACATAATTTAGCCAACTTGGGTCCTCTCTGCAAGGCGGACACACAAGTCTGTGACTTTGGATTCCCAAGGGTCCATGCACTTCATGTCCTTTATGAGTCTGTTGGCTCCCGGCACATCAGAAGACTTAACTAGACAGAAGACGGAGAGCTCAAGTGAGATGCCCTCAGGCCCTAGCTTCAACCCTTCTGGGACATGCACACACACACGCACACGCGTAAACAATAAACATTAGCTCTGTTGGATCTTTACCATATTTTCTCCCCGTTGAGTTTATTTCTCTTCAGCTCCCACTTTCTAACTTGTACACATGGCATTACAATGGTTGTTATTACTGCTACATATAGATTTAACTAAAGAGATTGATAAGTTTCTTTCTTCCTACAGGTCTGATACAGCTTGGATTTTGTCCAAATCTTATGTAGAAATGTAATCCCCAATGTTGGAGGTGGGGCCTGTTGGGAGGTGATTGGATCATGGGGGCTGATTTCTCATGAATGGTTTAGTACCTCCTTGTTATAGTGAGTAGGTTCTCGCGAGATCTGGTTGCTTAAAAGTGTGGGGCACCTCCCGCCTCGCTCTCTTGCTTCTGCCCCCACCATGTGAAACGTCCGTTCCCGCTTTACCTTCTGTCATGATTGGAAGCTTCCAAATGACCCGGCTTTAGGTATTTCTTTATAGCAATGCAAAAATGGCCTAATGCAAAGACTTGTAAACAATTCCCTCTATAGATGACCTTGTAGATGCCATTTCTAAAGCTCTTACTCCTTCTCACACTCTTATTTTGAAGCGTGTTGATCTCCAGGCCTTTTCTCAGAAAGAACTACTCCACTCCTGACTACCTGCTGCCCTAGTGCCCTTGCAGTGGGCAGCTATGGTGTGATTCCTTAAATTCTGCTGTCTTCCCACCGCCTGGGGTTGTCCATTCTCCACATGTGAATTCTATGTGCCAGAAAGCACAGCTTCTGCTCTCCAGGAATTTGTCCTTGATTGTTATTTTGTATCAGTGCCTCCGGATACTGCCGATACAGCCAACTGTCTGGAGAGCTTTTTACAAATACCAAGGCCTAGTCTCTCACTTCTAAGAGTTTTTATTTAACTGGAGGGGTGGGCCAAGGCCTCTGTAGTTCGTAAAAGCTCCCCAGGTGATTCAAACATACATCCAGACCAGAGAATCACTGCCTTCTGCTTAGCAGGGCTTTTAGGTGATAGTCACCCAAGTCATGTCAGCTGAGGCCTCCCCAGGTCTCCAGCGCTGGATAGGAACATTCTCTAGGCATTTCCCCCATTCTAGCAGTATCAGCATTACCTGGGAATTTGCTAAAAATACAGATTCCCCAGCCTGCTCCAGACCTACTAAAGGAGAAACTCTGAGGGTGGGGCCCAGCAATCTGTTTTAACAAGCACTCCACGTGATTCTGATGGAGGTTGCAGCTTAAGAACCACAGCTCAAACCCACCGTTTCCACGGCTTGATGATAATCAAGGCATCTCCTAGATTTCCATACATTCTCTGGATCTGTTCTCACTAAGTCCTCTGCTCCAGGTCCTTGTGGCTGACTGAGTGGCAGCACGTTGACTTTGGTGGAAGTCTCTACACCCCTCCAAAGTAATCCACTCACCCAGAAAGCCTTTATGGACATACAGACTTTACGAAGATATGTGGAGGAGGTGTTTGTATCACAAACCCGGAAGAAACAAGGTAACAAGGGTCTGTTAGAAATCCCTGTTCTCTCTTTTCAACTGTGGTATCCTTGGGTCTGTTCTTCTGAACCTTCCAACGTACACCACTGGGCTTCTTCCCTTCTTGTGAGCTCCTTTGGATTTTCAGAAAATCATCCTTCTGTTGTGTTGATCTCTTATCAGTGTCTACTTGCCAACATGCATTCAAATTCTTTTGAACAACTTTTGTTAAACAAAAGCTTGCCCTTTAATTGCATCTACCCTGTCAGACAGCAGTTATAGATCACCCTTTTTTTTCTTTTTTCTTTTTTTTGGCTGCTTAACCCAAAGCCAAGTGGACAAAGGCAGATTCAGTTCTCATAGGGACAGAAGGCATCAAATCTCATCACGGTGGCTTTCACTGTTTTTGACCTGCCACTTGATCCCATACGTTAACTGAATCAAGACCATGCTGAATAAAGGACTGGAAAACAATAGAAAGCCACCAGTTTGACTGTTTTCCTTTCTTAATTTTTCTTTTCTTAAAGAACTGAGGTTTTTGGGGTGGGGGAAGGGGTCAGGCAGGCATAGCCTTTGTTTGTCAGCCTCCAAAATGATAAGCTTGGTCTAGTTCATTTCTAAGTGGGTGATAAGAGAAACACTGTACTTCAAAATTCACAAAGACGGAAAAATTATTTAAGGGAGTAGATCCTCTAAATGCCAAAGGACAACTTGAAATTTGTATTAGACTTCTCTAGAAATAAGAACCACTAATGAATTAATCAGCTTGGTAGTGATTTTAAATGTGTCCAAGATGAGGAAGTTTTTACTTTACTTGACAAGGAAATAAAGACAGTGAATAGATTATTCAATGGATTGCTGATGTGGTTCCACATCCATTCTGGCAGGTGCACCATGCTCAAATATACATGATAATAGTTTAAATGTAAATAAGGTTAATGAATTTTAATATTCCTCTGAATCTTGTATTCATACTTCCATTTGCATAGTGACTTATTTCTCAAGTCCCTTTGTAAATATTGTAATGAAATAAACATTAGAGGCGAGCACAAAGGAGCGCATACAATTAATTCAGCAGACGGCCCTCCATGAAGGCAAATTGGAATCATATCACAGGATCACAGACGTCAGGGATGGCCGAGTCACATAAGTAAACCAGCTGATCCTTCTTTTCTAGTGGGAAATGGTTCTGTTTAGGAGGTTTTCAAAAAAAAATAGGTGGCTTTCACTTTGTGTGCCTCAAGTGACGAAGTTTCTGAATTTGCCTTTAATAGAATATTTGCTGTGCTCCGTCTGAAGCAACTGTGGTCCCAGGGATGTGGTGTAAGGGATGAAGAAGAGAGGCACCTCAGGAATAAACTGTCAGAGGGAGAGGATGGTCCCATGCTAGGTGTACTCAGGCAGGCCCAGAGTTAATTGGAGGAGCACTTAGGAACAGAGAAAGACTCCCATCTCTTAGCACAGCGCTTAATTTTTCTATTGCCAATTTTGAAAAAAGAAAACAAAGGTCACCTTCCCCTCCTCCACTATTGTTCTGGAAAATATAAGTCACATTGGTCTTAAATACTTGTTGATTAAAAGTGATGTTTAAGGTGGTTAAGACTGATTATATGTTTCAAGCTTGTCTTTACCTCCAAACTATTATATCCGGCAACCATCCTTAAGGCTGTTGAACTTGCTGCTCTTCGTTGAATGCACTGTGCTCTTCATACCTCTGAGCCTGTGCCTGTGCTATTGCAGCATGAGTGTTGGGGGTCACAGTGTGGAGCCCAGATGCTGGAATCAGGACTCCCATGTCCAAATCCTATGTGAAACACAAATATGAATAGTAGCCACCCCATGGGTTTGGTGACTGAGTTCAATGACTTACTACATGTGAAATGTTTGGGAGAATGCCTGGCATGGTCAAGTGCTTATAAGCTCTAGCTCTCACTAGCTCCTCTGTTTGAAATGCAATTTCACCTCCTCTATAAAACTCTTTGCCCCTTGGGTTCAACATTGTTACACTTCTTCCCCAGCTTTCTAACTCGAGGGAGAATTAATTTCTTGTCCCTCTTACATTTTCCTGGCACATTTTACATATATCTGTATTGCATAGTATTTGTAAAAATATATTAAATTTAGTCCCTACATATTTTTCCTGTTCCCAAGAGGTAAATTCCTTAAGGACTGGACCATATTTAATTCATCGAGGTATTATCCTTCAGCATCCAAAACAAGCCTTGGATATAGCAGATGCTTGATATTTGTTTGTTGGATGAAATATAAGCACTGTATAAGCATTCCATTTTTGGATAAGTCTGGCTGAACACTTATTGTGTGCCCAGTATTGCTCTGGATGTGCATATGGATAAAAAGAATGTTTCTTGCTCTCTGTTGACTGCCGAATCCAAATCATCTGTGAATGTAATTGTGCCTTAATAAAATGGGCAAGACCAGGGGAATGGAGCAGGAAGGGGTTCAGATTCTGCTTTTCATTTAGTACCTGAGGTCCACATTTGGGAGCTCTTTGGATGCCCATCCGTTTTTGAATAGCCTTCGCGTATCTGGGCCAATTCCCATATTATGAGTCTCAGTGTCCCTTGTGGCATAAGCGTGGCATGCTAGGCTTTCAATAAGGCATGCATATGTGAGGCTTTGGTTTGAAAGGGCATGAGGAAACAGGTTTATGCTGACCTCTCTGGTTTGCATATGTAGGGGCCAAGGGAAAACTTCCTTATGCTCTCCAAAGATTTGCTGAAAATAAAACAAACAAACAACAAAAGAAGGCAGATTAATAGGGGAAAAGGCATACAAATCTATTAACATGCACAGGGAAAATAACAGCGTGATCACCTCACCACACAATGGGGTACAAAAGGGGTATACCCTTTTTTTAAAGGAAAGGGAGATGGGGAAGTATGGATGACTTTAGGGGGACAGTAGATGATTTTTGGAGGGATTTCAATGGGCTTGAAACATATACAATGGCCTAGGACAAAGTCTCTTGGGCCCACAGAACAGATGGTGATTTGTGACAAAAATGTGTCCAGGTGTGTGGACAGGCTTCAGGCTTTCTTCCTGTCATATGAGTTCAGTTAATGAACACTCTGGGATGGGACCAGAAATAATTGTTTCTTCTTTGGTGGGTCCGGACTTTAGGCAGATACGGGAACTTCAGAGAACAACTTTATCCTGTACTGTAGGGAAGACAGAGGACTGAGAGACAGGAGTGAGGCAGCGGGGAGGTCAGAGAGATCTTGAGGCTTCTTCCTCAGCTCAGCATGTCAGAGCACCATATTTTGGGTGTATTGGTTTCTGAGCCCCAACACATTGCTATGGAGGCAGCCGACTTGCAGGTGCAGTAGAGGTGGTAAGAAGAGGAGCGTTTGTACTGGAGGTGGTGGCAGGTACAGTGAAGTCAAGTCCTGGAATTTAATTCATGAAGATAGCATTACTAGCATCAGCATCCTCATTACTCTAGTTCTGTGGCATCATTTGGGGGCATTTTCCTGGAAACAGAACTTCTAGTCTCCCTATGATTGCTGTAAGTTACCAAATTATGCCCTAATAAATCTCCTTACCGCTTAAATTAGCCAAAGGAGAGTCTGCTGTTTTCCACTAAAAACCCTGAGGAATAGAGAAGCTGTTGAACTAACTTCTCGTCCAGAATTTTTAGGGGGTAGTGATGATAATAAAAACATGGTTTGTTTGGAGATATGGACTTAAAATCAGTGTGAGAACTCGTTAGGGTCCCCCAGATGTGTGTGGCAATGGTTAACTACTAAAGGATGTTAAAAATCCTGTAGTTCAGTTGTTTTCAGTGGCATATTTGAGGAAACTTAGTTTTCTTATTCCTAAAAGCTTGAACTATATGGTATGAAAGATGCCTCCAAATGCAACCAAATAACACATTCTTTTCTCCCGTCAGTGGAGTTTACAGAGCAGGAGTGTGAGTTAGTCCTTTATTTGATAACTGTCTAGACCCTGAAAGCAAATTGGCTACAATCAGCAGAGGGAGCTAGAAGAATCAGGAAACTAGAAGGCTGAAATTAAATGAAGCAAGAGTTTCCAGGGGGAAAATTATCAAGCATAAGAGAAGGTCAGGAAGAGTTCAGTTAGGATTTTCTGAAGGAAAAAAAAAAAAAAAAAAAAGGCTAGGAGAAAGTAAAGCGATCAGAAAATTGTTATAAGGGTAATAATAACATTAAAAATAGAGAAGAATTAAAAGATATGATTAACAGCTGTCACTCCTTCAATTGGCAAAGCTGGTTAATTGCCCATGTAATCCTAGTGTATAATTTCCCACCTAGTATATATACTTCACTCATGAGAATCATAAATGAATTACATATGTTGCTTTTGTTAGGCTGCTGGGCCGTGAATCCAGGGATGGTTTTGACTTAGAAGGAATGACAATTGACAATGGTAATAACTAGCCTTGTGTACACATATAAAAGAGTTTTTCTTGTTTACAGGTTGAAGGGCTTTTCGAGCTAAGACTGAAGACGGGGTTTATGATCTGTCTGTCTTCATTATATATATACGAAGCTGAGGCCCAGAGAGCTGAACTGACTTACTCCATGACAGGCTTCCTGGGATCCTACATCGTGTGACATAAACATCAGGAATTTGTTATTAGACTCTTGCTTTATAAGAATTAACCAATCATCACACAAAAGTTCCCAGGTCTAAAAATCCTCCTCCTTGAGCACATGTTCAGATTCTCTTTCCCATTTTATTTACTCAATTGTCAACCACTCAGAGAAAGACAGTGGTAGCATGCATTTTCCAATCAACACTGAACAGAGGAAGAGCCTAAACAACTTGCTGGGATGTGTTTCTTTATCTCCTCCTTTTTCTTTTGTCCTTCATTCCTTGATACTTGACAGATGTTAAATGCAAAGAACAGCAGGGTGAATGCAAAAGGCTTTTGCACTCTTAAATCTTGGGTACACCTGGATACTTCCTCAAAGTATTCTAGTCTTGCAAACACTGGGTGAAGGAAAGTTTTTCTTCTCTTGCATTTCAAATGCACGGTTTTTGTCAATCTACACTAGAAGACTTCCTCCCTTTACATGTCTTTAGATTTTTAAAGATTAAAACAATTCTAGATGGGAAATGAATTTGTCAGATTCAGGCATTTGGCTGAGTCTTTGAGCTAGTGAGAAAAGCCTGTCTAATGCTACCTTTTAGCAGTTCCTATGCTGTTACAATCTATGGAACTAAAATTTCATTTCATTATATTCTAGGTTCTAGCAACTATCATGCTGTAATCCCATCACTGTCATTTGCCACCCATTTCTTTCTGTGGTTTATTTGAATTACTCTAGTGATTTTTTGAAAATCTTAAAGGAATAGGAAGAGTTATTTAAAAAATGAAAACCATTCTTCTTGGTTATTGCTCAAGCTTTTTTTCTGGCTTTGACTTTGATTTCAACTGTGGAAACTGAAGCTTATTTATTGGCATAATAAATGATCCTTGTTGTTACATTTCTCTGCTTTTCTATTTGGGTTTCTTTTATGACCTCCAAAAAAATTGAAATATTTTTCTTTGGGTGCTATAGCAGCAGAAAGTTCTTAGAAGAACTTAAGGTATAATTATTTACAAAAATACTTATGGAAATAAGTCTGCCATAAATGTGGGTAGAATAAAGGGGATGCTTGTTCTAATGTTAGAATGATACTAGTATTAAGTGGGACATCCACTTTCAGTGATCCCTCAAAGACACAACCAGCACAAGGAAGAGCAGATTTGATTGAGAATCTCTAAGGCTTGTTTATTTGATCCTCTGTACTTGTACTAGCCATTTTTTAAAGTGAACCTTTTGATAATTCCACAATGTTCTCCTTTTCTGAATGGTGAATCTATTTCAAGCCATCAGGGTCCCTTTGCTGCCTTTTTAAAGCCCTTCTAAGAATATTTATATACTGCATTGTGAGCTTTGTATCAGTATTAGATAGTCAATAACAATTGATCTTTATCCTTCAAGGCTTTGGCATTTGCAGGTTGTAGTGATTTCTCTTGGATCTCAGTGTCCATGATATATACGTTATCACAATTTTGAAAAGGTGTGAATTGAGGTTGGATTCAGGGTAGTAGGTGCCACCTGAACATTTGCTTCCTGGTGAGCCTAGACAGCTGTCCATTTTCCATCACCTTTACATCAATATAGTTTTAAAGTTTTGTTGTGCTTTGCTAATTTTTATATCACATTAGGGGTGTGTGTGTGTGTATGTATGAAAATAGCCATTGGGTGAGAGGCTAAAACTTTAGTGATGTGAAGATCTGTCCAGGAAAGTTGGCTTATGATGAAAACATAATTTGGAAGAGAGCCAGGAGGTATCAAAAAAATTCTCAATTAAAAGTTGGAAATTTGTGAGTGTCTGGGACTATGTAAGTGCCAAAGGGCTAGTTTATATACATTTTGAAAAAATCTAGAAATTATACAAAATAAGAATAAAAAAGTGTTACATCCCTTGCAAAGTCTTCTGTGACTTACATGATATACCTCTTAGCTTCATTCATGTTAAATCATTTACTTGCATTGATGGGCTTGTTAATTTGTTTATGTTGACTATAATAGATATTATAAAACTCAAGATATTATGAATCATTTTATTTGTAACATAAACTTCATAACACACCGGACTTTATTTATAAAGAAATTTCAGTTTGGATATGCAAATAGAAGTAGCTGTCACTTTGTTCAGAAGGATGAATTAGCTTCAAATATTTTCATAATTTTACACTCCATTTTTAATTTTATTTTACTTTAAGTTCTGGGATACACGTGCAGGACATTACACTCCATTTTTGAGAAATCTTTAGATTCATGCACACTACCAGTTTACAGTATACATGATATGCTTTACAGATTTGTTGGCTAAGTGGTTTAAGCACCCTGGAGGTGGAGACCCCTCTGAAAGCAGCTGTTCATCAGGTCTGGCAGCAAAAGAATTAGAAATGTCATGAGCCTTCTCTGGTCCTCTCTGGCCTGAAGAATGACTTCCAAGGCATCATGCTGGCCTGCCTTGATTCCAGGACAAGTGTGAATCAAAAACCTAAGCGGGAAGAGGGATTAAATGTTAACACTACAAAGTGCTGACTCAGTTGGCCTAGCAAAAAAAAAAAATCTATTATACCACATATAATTTTCTCTACAACATAGATGTAGAAAATCCCTACTGTGAAATTCTATCCTTAGAACATGGACTTCACGGGATAACAGCTTGTCAGGAGTCAGGGTTGTGGTCGGCTTAGTACCTTGGTGGCTTGATCTTAAATTAAGTAGATATATAGGTCAGCTGAAAGCTTACTGGCTCGCAAACACATGTAGGGTATTTGCTATTGGGGAAAAAACAATAAATAAAAGGCAGGGGAAAAACATTTTTATAGATTTTTTTTTTTTAAGCAAAAGAAGAAGCTTAAGTAAGCACCCTAGAAAATCCATGTTTATTTATTTATTTATTTATTTATTTGATCTGTGGTGTAAATTTAAGTTTAAAGTTCTCTTTGGCCATTTGTCTATGAAAAAGTTGAAAGTATTTTCATTATTTGTTGCTAAATCAAGCAGTTAGATAACAGACTCTGCCTCGTTATTGAGTTGAAAACCTTTAAAGTGTTATTTTTCGTGTGTGTCTCCTTAATTAGATCATAAGATCTTTGGTATCATAGACTACATCTGACTATTTGAATCTTCATATTGTTTAATAAAGAGTTCTAACGAAATTTACACTTTAACAATTATATGCTTTTCCTTAGAGTTCTTGCTAATATATAAGATTATAGTCACACTATTATTATGACGAAGTAGAAGGGCCAACACAAATGCATAGGAGAAAAGAATTTCAGAAAATACCAAAATACTAAATCGATAGATGATAGAATTATGGGTGAATGTTTTCTTTCTGTATTTTTCAATTTTATAATTTTTGGAACTATCCAGTAGTAGAACAACGAATCTATTAAAATTAAAATATACTTCTGCTCCTGGCTATCATAGAAAGCCTATATCAGGCTGGGCATGGTGGCTCACGCCTATAATCCCAGCACTTTGGGAGGCTGAGGTGGGTGGATCACTTGAGGTCAGGAGTTCAAGACCAGCCTGACCAACATGGTGAAACCCTGTCTCCACTAAAAACACAAAAATTAGCTGGGCGTCGTGGCACATGCCTGTAATCCCAGCTACTCAGGAGGCTGAGGCAGGAGAATAACTTGAACTTGGAGGTGGAGTTTGCAGTGAGCCGAGATCATGCCACTGCACTCCAGCCTGGGTGACAGAGTGAGATTCTATCTCAAAGAAAAAAAAAAGCCTCTATCACATCAATGTTATCACCGAGAACAGATATAAATATATTATAACTATTTGAAGTCATCAGAAAGCAACCAAGGCAGCCAGAATTTCAAGAGTAAAGACAGAGAGAGGGGAAACACATTGAGGTGATCCTGAAAATTCTCTGCTACTTTCCTCTCTACATTTGCTGCTGATTTGTAAGCAGAGATGACAGGCTGGGTAAGAAGTAGTGGCTGAGTATTTTCAGCTTTCTCGTAAAGCTAGGCAGACAAAACCCAACAAACAACCGCCCAAAAATACCACAAAGAAAACTGGCTCAGACCCAACCAAGGAGGAAGAGCCATGGTAAACACCTGAGTTGAGACTTTTGAAAGACTACACCCCAGGAAAAAGAGCAAACCAGAAATAGACCAGTCCTCTCAAAGGCTGAAACCCAGTCTCAAAGCATCTCAGCTCCTACTTGGATCTGTCTTTGGTCTAACTGCCTTTGTGAAGAAAATCACTCTCTGGAGTAGGCTAGCATATCCTCTGTAATTTTTCATATACAAATATGGTAATTAGGAGCTAACTGGGATACAGCAAGATAGGACCAAGTGATTCAAAACCAAAGGAAAAACAGAAACAAATCCATATGTGATCCAGATGTCAGGGCTATTAGACACAAACTCTAAAACAACAGCGATTAATAAGTAAAGGAACAGAGATAAGAGATAATTTCTATAAAAAATGTCACATTAAAAAAAGTTAGACTAGAAGTTTCCAAGTTCCCTTCTGGTTCTTAAAAAGCACATATTGTTATGGATGTTTTGTTCTTATTTGCCTTTTTGTTTGTGTTCCTCATAGAGAGATGACATGGTGGCCTCATGCCTCTGTGATTCTCTACCGCCTCCTTTCTGATGAGCTCACTCATATCTGGAGGCTCATCTCACAGGAAAATTCTAGCTGTGTTGAAGAAGATATCCAAAACTCACTTCCTTTTTCTGGGGTGGGAGGAAAAAGGAAGTGAGTTTTGGATATCTTCTTCAACACAGCTGGAATTACCTTTTGCCCCAGGTAATTTCCTATTCTGTGGGCTGAAGTTTGGCAAGGATATGTAAAACAAATTCTATTTTATAGCTTACTGTCTTACTTTTTCATACTTGGGAATTCACTCTGCTCTTCAACAGATCAGACTCAGCTGGTAATTTTATTTCCAGCTCTGTTTCGGTCTCTCAATAATCTTGGACAGACATAACCAACCCATCAAGGCATGATTTCCCACTGTGTCCAGATGTAGATTTAGAATCTTTCTCCAGCATCACATTTAAGGCAGCTATACCAAATGATTGGGGAGGCCACATAAGTTAAAATTTCTTTTTTATTCTTGAGACAGATATCTCAGAAAGTTCTTTTGGCTCCAGACTTCTACGGTTGTATCCCATAGTTGGTTTTAGTTGTTGTTCAGGACATCTGTGGGTGGGTTAGGAGCCTCAAGGATGAGTGGGCAGCAGGAAGCTGTGGTCTGAGTACCATTCTTGATGCATTTGTTTAACCCAAAATTGTGTCTGTACCATTACATTTTTCTGCCCTGAATGGTACATCTGATAAGATGGCCCTTGCTACAATGTGTGCCACTTGTCAAGTTAGTTGAAAGCCCTGATTTGGACTTTTAAAATCAAGTGCACTTTGTGGTATTGGACACATCCAAATTCAATCTTCCTGTCCCTCAAAGTGGCACCTCGTCAACAGCACCAGACCCAGATTCGTCTCTGCTGTCTGCAGCCAGGCCCTGGTGCTCCCAACTGCTTTACACTGTATCCGTGGAGCAGTTCATCTGAGTGCTGCGTTAGAAGTATGGCTACCTGGGTGTCTATTGTCAGGAATGGTTTCAAAAGACTAGAGAATAGGAGTTAAGGTTTTGATCCAACAGATAGACAAAAGCCTTTTTTCTTTTCCTCCTTGACTTCTTAAAAATTATGTTAAAGTACACATAACATAAAAATGTACCAACTTAGCCATTTTAAGTGAATAGATCAATAGTGTTAATTAATTTACATTATTATGCACCAATTTTCCAAAACTCCATTCATCTTGCAAAATGAAAACCCTATACCCGTTAAATAACAACTCCCTATTCTCCCCTCTCTCCAGCCCCTGACAACCATGATTCTACTTTCTGTCTCTGTGATTTTTGACTACTCTAAGCTTCTTGTCTAAGTGGAATCATACAGTATTTGTCTTTTTGTGACTGGCTTACTTCACTTAATGTCCTCAAGATTCATCCATGTTGTGCCATGTGCCAGAATTTCCTTCCTTTTTAATGTGATTATTATTATTTTCTTTCAATAGTTCTTGGGTACAGGTGGATTTTGGGCATATGAATAAGTTTTTCAGTGGTGATTTCTGAGATTTTGGGGCTCCCATCACCCAAGTAGTGTAAACTGTACCCAATATGCACTCTTTTATCTCTTACCCCCTTCCACCACTTCCCTGTAAGTCCCCAAAGCCCATTATATCATTCTTATGCTGTTGTGTCTTCATAGCTTAGCTCCCACTTATAAGTGAGAACATACGATGCTTGGTTTTCAATTCCTGAGTTATTTCACTTAGAATAATGGTGTTCAGCTCCATCCAAGTTGCTGCAAAAGACATTATTTCCTTCCTTTTTATGGCTGACTAGTATTCAATGGTGTCATACATATACCACATTTTCTTTATCCACTCATTGGTTGATGGGTTCTTAGGTTGATTCTGTATCTTTGCATTGTGAATTGTGCTGCTATAAATGTGTGTGAATGTGTCTTTTTCACATAATGACTTTTTTTTTTCCTTTAGGTAGATACCCAGTAGTGGGATTGGTGGATTGAATTGTAGTTCTACTTTTAGTTCTACAAGGACTCTCCACACTGTTTTCCATAGTAGTTGTACTAATTTACATTCTCACTGCAGTGTAAAAGTGTTGTTCCCTTTTCACCACATCCATGCCAACCTCTATTTTTTTTTGATTTTTTGATTATGATAATTCTTGCAGCAGTAAGGTGGTATTGTGGTTTTAATTTGCATTTCCCTGATGATTAGTGATTTTGAGCATTTTTTCATGTTTTTTGGATGTTTGTATATCTTCTTGTAGGAAATGTCTAGAATTTCCTTCCTTTTTAAGGCTGATTTTTGTTTTTCTTTTCATCTGTCATTGGACACTTGGGTGGTTTCCACCTTTTGGCTATTGTGTATAACGCTGCTCTGAACATGGGTATACAAATATCTTTTTGACACCTTTCAATTCTTTTTGGTATGCACACAGAAGTGGAATTGCCAGATCATGTAGTGATTCTATTTTTAAGTTTTTGAGGAACCACCATACAGTTTTTTATAGTGGCTAAATATAGCACCATTTGCATTCCCACCAATAGTGCACCAGGGTTCCAGTTTCTCCACAACCTTGCCAACACTTGTTTTTTTTTTTTTTTTTTTTTTTTTTTTTTTTTTTTTTGTGTAGTAGTCATCCTAATGGGTGTGAGATGGTGACAAAAGGCTTTTTGTTGAATTCATGTCTTATTCTGTTAAATTAATATCTTATTGCATTTTAAAATTATTTTTCTGCAATTGTTTATGACAAATATGTAAGGTGGGCAGCAGATATAGCCAACCTCATTGAGCTGTTGCTAGTTACCAGTCTTTAAAACCTCCAGTTCAAATAGTTTATTCTTGAAAATTTCATATCACTCATCTGCTATGTAATAACTGGCTAAGGAATCAAGGACTTGAGGCTTAAGATGATGTTTCTATTTTTACTCAAGTTAGAGCCTTAATGAATTGGTAAATTGTGGCTGGCGAATGGATTGGGGTCACAGTAGAATCATTAAGCCATGTCAATTCACTTGATTATATTTAAGCAGATGAGAACTGTAATATATACTTCCTGACTGTTTCAGAGGATACATGTTTCTGCAACTATGAGACTAGAACTTCTTCCAGCCTGAAAGCACACTTCATATTCTGAATAAATTAAAAAGCACATCAACAAGGTTGAATGATCACCACGTTGCAAGACAGACAAAATTTCTTGTGTAAAATCATGCGTCTTTTGAATTTTAAAGATTGTAGACATCTTAAAAGGAATATCAAAAACCCAGCACTGAGTTCTATTTGTTTTAGGACTATTTTAGAATTCCAAAAAGTTTTTTTAATGCAAAAATCTGTCATTATCTGTAAAATATTTTTAGCTATTTCTGGAGCTGTAGATTGGCTATATTTTAGAGAGATGAGTCAGGAGGAGGAGAACTGGCTTACCACAGCTGGGTGTGTAATCAGGGCTATTTTCCACTTCCAGGCAGCAGGACGAGGTTGTGCAGGTGTATACAACGTGCCTTTACCTGCTTTCACCCCGGTTGGGAGTGGCATCCCTTAACTGCCTCCCAAGGCTATGATCTACAATCCTTCTTTCCAAACAGCATGTTCTATGGTTGGCCTCAGACTTTGATGGTTTTAAGACCTTGTTCAAGGCTGGAAAGCTACTACAGTCTATCCAGGGGAATTCCAACTCCTAGAGGCTGTGTTTTTGAGCAATTTTCTGAAGAAAGTGCAGAGTTTTAAAAATGTGAACATAAAGAAAGACATTATGTAACAGCCTACAGGCTAAGATGAAAATTACAAATCTTCTTTTTCCTTATTCCAAGTTTGGTTTGGAAAGGGACTTCAATATAGGTTTTTAAAAGATCTTTGCATTATGGAACATTTCAAATGTATACAAGCAGACAGTGTAGCATAATGAACATCCATGCCCCTACCACCCAGAGTCAACAGCTGTCAACATCTGCCATTCTTCTTTCATCTACACCTCCTTCCATTCCCTTCTCCCAGCTTGGTAACCTCAACAAATGCATACAATGGGCATAGGTTTTAAAATGACATTGTTTAATGTCATTGATATTGATGATCACTGTTATGGTTGGAGAGAGAAGGTTTGATCTACATTTTATTTTGGCATTGGTATCTAAAACCATGTGAAAACAAACTTAATGTGTTATCAGTTGAGATTTAAAGCAAATAAATTAACCTCAAACTAGCATCTAGTCCTTTATTTATTCAATAAATACTTAGTGAAAGCCTATGTTCTAAGCAGTCTTCTAGGCTCTTGGAAGAGTGTAGTGAACAAAACCAACAGAAATTCTTGCCTTAATGGAGCTTATATCTTGATGAGAGAGAGAGAGAGTGATCAGACGGGGTGTAATGGGAAGATGCTCTCTGAGCAGGAGGTGAGGGAGGAAGCCTTGTAGGAGCATGAAGACTGGTACTATTCTGGTCAGAAGGAACAGCAACTGCAAGGGCCCAGGGGTGGGATGGGGCCTAGTTTACACTAAGAACAGCAAGGAGGCTGCAATGGCAGAAAGGAGGGAATGAGGGAGAGGGAATTAGGAGAGGAAGTCTGAGAGGTACGAGGAGGACTGCTAGCTTGTTTAGAGACATCTTGAGGACTTGGGTTTTCTCAGGGAAGCAGAGCATCAGCAGGAGCTGTAGTTGGGCAACAGAATGAAGCTGAGCAAAGCTTTGGTCTGATTAAGCCAAATAGGACCTCAAAGACAAGACTGAGTATAGTTTTCACACAAGCTGAATCTCCTGAAGCAATTTGAAAACCTCCAACATTTTGTTCCCCGAATCTAATAGAAATGCTGATATCCTGGACATACTTATTTTTCCAAGATGTTTTATTCAAGTTTCCAGTCCAACTAGACTGTTTTTAATATCCTCCTCCTTTCTTTTTTTAAACAAGGTCTGCCGGACAGAACTTCCAATGAACGACTAGGTTTCCTTAGACAAACCTAAGCATTGAAAATTAATTTATGTAGCATGTCAGTTTTCTCACAGAGACCTGAGAAATTATCTGTGGCTCTGAATGACTATATAAGTTACTTGAATGCATTATGCTATATGTTTCTATGGTGCCATATTTATTGCGCCACTACTGTCTTACAGACAAAATTGTTTTGGGAGGTTTCAGACAGACTTTAAATGTCTGTATAATCAGCTTTATTTTATCACTACCTTTTCTAAAAAAATTAGATCTGAAAAAATAGTTGCCTTGCTTCTGGTCAAATCCCAGTGTAAAGTGATTATTGATTCCTTTAGCTGGGTATGCGGTGGTTTGATACTGCCTTGGGGCTAATGCATTTCTTTACAGGGGTGGCAGGGTATGTTTATTACAGTACGTGAGGTCTCACAAAGAGGGATATGGGAGGGACTCATTATGAGTTATAATTTTTAATTATTCACACTCAAGATAAAATTCCATTCAAGCTGGTATAAATGGGGAGTCATAGTGTATGATGTAATTGAAAAGACAGAGAAGGATTGGATATCAGTGTATGAAAATCAATTGGCTATCAAAAAGTAGAGACAAAGAGACAAATGTATTCTTGGGTAGCTTGCATAGAACTTGCTTAGCAGGATTTATATGTTTATTTTAAAAATCGTTTTTTGTTTATTTACCTAGAAATATTGATTAACTACCTATTCTGAAGCCATAGCTGTGTTGTGTGCTGGAAGAGACAAAGGAATTTATAAGATATGGTTCTTGCCTATAAAATGATCTTAAGACAATACGAGACACCTTTCATGGGCTCATCAAGTATTTTTTGAGCACCCACATTGTCAGCCTCTGAGTGAAGAGGTATAAAATATTCCTTTACAGAAAATATCCATTTGTTTTTCCTTGGTGTCAACTGTCTGCTTGCTCAGAGAGGTTATACCCCAAATGACAAGTAAGCACTGTGACTTCTGGCATTCTAGTGGCTGAATTACAGAATAATGCTTTTTAATAACACAGATAGGGGCTTTCTAGGTCAGCTGTACAAGAGCAAACAACAAACAAAGAGTCAACCAGATATCTCTGTCCTGGTTTTAAAATTAGTGTTTTTGAACAAATGAAATGACCCCAAACCAAAGGAAACTAATTATGGCTTGATATGGTCTGATAGAGGCTATATTTTGACAGCATAATATGGCCCCATAGGGCTTTTCAAAAGGAACAGGGAAAGGAGGATGGGTGGAATAAATAAAGAGGGATATGGCTTCCATTTGCCAAAGTTAAGCTTTTCTGTTTCAACCACTGCTTGGAATTTTCAGCTTTTAAAAATAGTCACTGACTTTGATGTTTAAATTGTGGCTAAGCTGGCCTTCTCTCACTAGAAAGAGATAAAATTTAGTTTTTCTTTCATCTATTCATATCCACACACCCCTTCTTAATCATTATTCAAAGAAATTGCTCATGTAACTCTTGGCTCTTGGCTGACCCACCAGCCTTACTAGTAAACAGTAAAGTGCTGTGAAACCGAGCTGCCTGCCCACCCTCAGGAGGGGGTTATAAAGATGGCCTCTTAGCCCACCGCACACATGTAATAGAGAGCCTTGCACAGCTCATGGTTTTAGTATTCATGAGTAGAGGAAAAAGAGAAAATGCATGTCACTGTGGATTTGCTGATAAACTGAGGAATGTGTGCAGCCTCCTTGTTTAATCCACACTGCCAAGTGAGCTTTGAATGCTAGCCTGCACTGAATAATGAAGATCCTTACATGGAGAGTCGTAGCAGACCCCTCATTAGAAGTAGGAAAACCCAATGACCGGATCAACATTTCAGTACTATATTTAGCTGGTGGGAGAGAGAAAATAATCACTTTGTCGCTCTACTTCCTCCTTTGGGTTTTGTCCTCATTTAACTTTTAATAGAGGGTTTTCGGGTTTATTTATGTAACGATAACATTTGTCGGATTATTATTCATTGCAAAAGTAATGTATATTCTTTAAAGACAAATGCAGAAAAGGAGAAACGTTACTCCACCGCTGAAAGGAAAACCAATGTGCACACATTTCATTTTTTGCTTAGGCATAGTTTTAGCTTATTAGTTTTTGGACATAGTTTGATCATACTGTATTTTCACTCATCATAAACATTTTTATTTACCTGTGGCAAGAGTGTTCCACTTTAAATGGCTATATTCCTTTGGGAAATAATTTATTTAGTGGGTCTATTAGTGTGTTATTCTTACCATTTGTTTGTTGTAAATCATTAATCCCTAAACAACATCTTTGTGCATAAAGCTGTTTCCCTTATTTGGAAGTGTTTCCTTAAGATAGATTTTCTAGAATTGGTTAGACTTTTTAGAACTGATCCAACAGCGATAAAAGTTTTAAACATTTCTTTTTTTTTTGGCCTTTTTTTTTCCTTTTTGTGGAGAACAGGGTCTTGCTATATTGCCCAGGCAGGTCTTAAACTCCTGGGCTCAAGCTATCCTCCTGCCTCTGCCTCTGTAAGAGCTGGGATTACAGGCGTGAGTCATTGTGCCTCACGAAAGTTTTTGAACGTTTCTAAGGTTGTTGATGACAGTAATTTTCCACAAATAGTTTACCAATTTATACTCCCCTAGCGCTATGAGAGTGGTCATTGGAAGTGTGACACTGAGGTAGGCTTCTGTCTCTGTTTTTGCTTAAAAAACCTTCAAAGAAGATGGAAGAATGGCTCTCTCTCTGTCTACTTTGTTATGAATTTTACTTTCTCTACTCCCACCACATTGTTATCTGTTTTGCATTTAATACTCAGTGATCTTATTTCTCCACAGCAGACCTATCCTTTGCCTCTGCTGTAGGCGCTTCGTATCATTACTGTTAGCCTTTACAATTAGTTTGGATTGGTTTCTTTAGTGAGGACATTTCTCCACTGTTAATCCTTCTAACTGTTGATTTTAAGAATTAAAAAGTGGGTCAGTGGCAAATAGGTGAAACAATGGAAGAAGTCAATCAGGTTGTGTTTAGAGAAGTATGCAAAATTTTGATGATTATAGGGAATTTGGCTTTTATCTCAAACATATTTTATATGCAGAAAACTTCCACCTGTTTTGAAGTATGACATGAATATATTTTGTAGGCTGGTGGAAAACATTTGGCTCAATAAAGAATTGTCATTTGCAATGATCTGAATGCCTACATCTCCATAACTTGTGAAGAGAAAGCAAATAAATATTTGTAAAATATTCTGGTTGTGCCAAAGGCAACTTTGATCATATTTTCTCATTGGTTTACATAGCATGAAAAAGGTTTCAAATACTTTTCAAAACCAGGGACACCGTCATAAAGTGGATTTGTGCAGCATCCAGAACAGCCCTATCTATGTTCTCATGAGATTACCTATTTGTTACTACACAGCAGGGTGTGCTGAGAATCACCCAAAGAAGAAATGTGTATGTGTTTGCAGGAAACCAATAGCTGAGTCTTTTATTTTGATTTTTGAATTTGAGCTTACTCAGTGGAGTTCTTTGGGGTAGTTGGACAATGAGAAATGATGAATAATACAAGGAGGAGAAGTATATTTTTCTAGAATAATTGGGCATTTTAATATATACACTGAAAAGGACTCTTTGATAGTTTCAAATCAAGAAATACAGTAGACAGTGTTGCCAAGACCTTCTTACACATCTTCTAATAAGATTTTCAAATGACATGGTTCGAATGAGGTTGAACAAAAACTTGTACTTTCATAGGTTTGTATAGAGAAAAAATGAACCCCAAGTATTAACACAGTTTAAACCTGATGAAAGAGCTATTTGCATTTATGAAAACATATCATCTTAGACAAGAAACAGACATTAAAGGGCCACATAAATGCCTCCTATGTAAAATTTAATAAGAAATCAGTGCATTTTCAATTTGTACCACTTTTCCTGCCATAGAACTTGGCATTAGATATTGTTGTGTTACAACCTTGGTCAATTATAGGTCATTTGAAATAATTTATTCCAGTTTTAAAAATTGTTGTAGATACTGAGCTCACATCCTGATAAAATACAAATTTCACACATATTTACAGTTTGGTGTATGTGAAATTATTGGAAATGTATAACTTTAAAGTGGGAAAATGCAGAAATTTTCTATTTTCAATCAGCTGTTGTATTCACTGAAGCATCTCAATGCTAGACAATTGCAGGTTTACTTATTATAGGCAGAGATTCTGTAATTATAGTTCTCTAAAGAAGCATATAATGTATATTAAATTTGGGATATTGCACAGAATTATATTTGCTTATTCAAATGAAATTCTGAAGACTATAAATTCAGCAGTCATTTCTACCACTGATGAGAATATTGAAAACAAAAGTTAGTAACCACAGCAAAACATTCCATTAGACAGAACTAGATTGTTTTCCCAAATGCTTTTCTATTTATGTGGTGTTGCTAACTGACTATGCACTGGAGTAATGGGTTTGCAAAGTCTATTGCAAATTCAGGTGTTATTTCAAAGTTAAGTAAGATAATTGAGATGGTTAAATGAGTATAATATGAAATATATCTTTGAAATGTAAGCTCTGTAAGATTCTCCTTAATCTAAAGGCCCTGCTTTAAGTAGAATACAGATAACTTAATTTTCTAGATAGATAAACAGAAAGAGTAGCATAAATAATTATTAAATGCTCATAATCTAAACATGTTTTACTTGACCTTAGAAAGTATTGTGCAATTTTTGTTTTGATTGCAAATGCTATATCCTTGTAATTGTGTTCTTTTAAAGCTAATATTAAATTTAGTTTTAGTTCAGAGGGCATTCACCAATTGATGGGAGGAAGTTTTAGTGTTTCTCTAAGTGAACTTGGTTCCAGCATGTCACCCAACTCTCCAAAAAAAAAAATCAGGTGCATTTCTTCCTGGTCTTCCCGGGTGTTTTTTTTTTTTTTTTTTTTTTTAACCTTAAATAAAGAGAAGAGCTTCTGTAGTAGACAAACCTGGGTTAAAGTTACAGCTCCGCCAGTTACTAGCTATACAACTCTGAGAGAGGTTTTAAACACTTTTTAAAAATTTCAGTCTTTCCATCTGAAAATGGTGATGATGGCATTTCTGGGTTGGTGTGAAAGTTGAATAAAATAATGTGCTTAGCACAAGTGCATGGTAGAGAGAAAGTGCTCAGAAATTGCAAGTTATTATTAAGAGATACTTCACAAATGTCAGTTTGCCGTTCTCCTCTTTAACTCTGCTTCTCTAAATTTTATGGATTCTTTAAGACCCAGTTCAAATCCCACTTCCTTTATGGGTGCTTGCTTGACTTTTTAAAAAACAATCTCCTTTTCTTTTCTTTCTGTAAATATTTAAAAATTAAACTGATAATACAACAGAAATATTAGGTTGGTGCAAAAGTTATTGTGGTTTTTGCGATTAAAAGTTATAGCTCTGCCAGTTACTAGCTGTACAACTCTGGGCAAGTAAAAGTAATGGCAAAAACCACAATTACTTTTGTACCAACCTAATAGTGTAGAGGCTTATAACACACAGAAGAATCTCCTGTCTGCCCAGGCTTCTTCTAACTCTCAGCCCCACTACTCCAGAGTGTGGTAGTCATACACGAAATCCAAGGTGGCAGCATTGTTGAAAGGCAGCAGGACGAAGGATGGGATAAAGAAGAGGGCAAATGACACCAGTCTACTTTCTCTTAAAGGAGCATCCTGGAAGCTGCCATATTTTACCCCTGCTTCTAGCTCCTTGGCCAGAATGAAGTCACATGTCCACATCAGCTGAAAGGTGGCTGGGAATTATCTTTATTATGGGATACTATATGCCCTGCTAAAATATGATTATGACAGTAGAAGAAAACATGCATATTAGAAGCAAAATTGGCAGTCTTTGAGAGTTGGAGTTCTTTATATCCTTTCTTTCCCAAGTGTTGATCTTTCCCTCCCCAGTGTCCTCTGATATTTCTTCTAAGCTTGGCTCTCCTCCAGGCCTCAGTTCTATAGGAGATTTCCCAATCCTTCTATATTGTTCATTGCCATAGCTCCTTTCCGTTTGTCAGAAGTAACCTTCTAGAAGAGAGCAATACTTCATTTTGCTTAAGTAAGCTGCATTTCATAGAAAATATTGATGCACTATTGTGGTGGGTTTTTTTTTTTTTTTTTTTTTTTTTTTTTTTTTTCTGTCACCCAGCCTGGAGTGCGGTGGCGTAATCTTAGCTCACTGCAACCTCCGACTCCTGGGTTCAAGTGATCCTCCTGCCTCAGCCTCCCAAGTAGCTGGGATTATAGGCGCCCGCCACTACACCCAGCTACTTTTTTGTATTCTTAGTAGAGATGGGGTTTTACCATGTTGGCCAGCTGGGCTTGAACTCCTGACCTTATGATCTACCTGCCTCAGCCTCCCAAAGTGCTGGGATTACAGGTGTGAGCAACCACGCCTGTCCTGCATTTTTTGTAAAAACCAATACCTGTTTCCTTTCACCCTAGGAAGAATTATACTTCCCCTGCACCATTGATTGATAAAGGTAAAATTAATTAATAAAATGTATCACATTGGCAGAAGCTGTAGGAATCTCTTTGGGCTTCAATCACTCTCTTTCTTTCCTCTGCTACAAGACGTCTTTTGAGATGTCACTCTGGACTGGGTGCCAGAGTAAAGACAGCATGGAGTAGAGCCTCTTCCAAGTGCCAGTGGACACGCAGCCTGAGCAGGGCGAAAACCTTTGTAGCTGTGAGTTACCAAGCTCTTGGGGGCGTTTATCACCACAGCATAATTTTGTCTATCCTGACTGATACAATCATATATCAATCAAATATGAAAGGTATTTCCATCTAATTTCCTTTTTCACCTAAGTCACCTCTACCCCACTCAGGAAGGAGTGAGGCGGCAAAGCTAGAAGGCATTGATAGGAAAAGGAAAGCTCATCCTGCCACATTAAGACCATAATGTCACCAGCTGCCTATTTTATATTCTAATTTCCTAAATATACTTGACATTTTATTTTAGCATTTCTAATCATACATATGCAAAATGTTAAGTGAGGTGATTATGGCAGGAAAAAGTGGCCCCCAAATGAAACTATTTATATCTAATTTATCTTATCTGTCTAGGGGCAATGGCAATGTCTTTAGCAAAAAAAAACCAAAACAAAGCAAAACGAAAACAACTAAGGCTGGGCACAGTGGCTCACACTTGTAATCAAAGCACTTTTGGAGGCTGAGGCAGGAAGATCGCTTGAGCCCAGGATTTTGAGACCAGCCTGGGCAACATGACGAGACCCAGTCTCTACAAAAAATAAAAAAGTATCCAGGTTATCCAGGTGTGGTAGCTATTCAGGAAGCTGAAGTGGGATGACTGCTTGGGCCCAAGACTTTAAGGCTACAGTGAGCTGTGATTGCACCACTGTACTCTAGCCTGGGTGACAGAGCAAGACCCTGTCTCAAAACAAAAAAGAGGAAGACATTCCTTAATTGTGTTTTTCTCTATGTGTTTGACTCTCAACAAATGGTTTATTTGCTTGAGAGAGCTTTAGTATAGCCTGTAATATGTATGGTCATGTGATAATTAGTAAGTTAAAGTGTTATTTCATTTCGTAAATGAATTTGAACTAAGTTGTTTATTTCATGCCAGAAGCTAAGTTCCCAGGCCTGGTGTATCCAGCCTCAGGGTTCTGGCCTTATGGATCTTTGCCACGACTGTTATTACTCTCTTCCTCCCTAAAGGCTTGTTAGCATTTTAAGCAGGTGAACTCTGGGCATGGAATTATGACAGGGCTTCTCGTTATGTAGCCCTCTTCACACCTTACCTTACAGATACTTCTCACACATTTCTGCCACTTATACATTGTCAACCTCTTTCTCCTACCCAATATCTGCGTATGACTCAATAATGTTTTACATAAGAAGCAGAAATATTTGTCACCAAAGAAGATTTAGAAACCTCATGTAAAGAAACTAATTCTTGGTTTTGAGACATGTGCTGATAGTTTGTTCATGGAGCTAATGGGGTAATAGTTTGATGGAGTGTGCCTCACCCATTTATTTACCAATCCATCTGTAGCATCCAGGACAATATTTGGCACACAGCAAGCACTCAGTATGCATTTGCTGAGAGAAAGAATGACAGATACCTTGGGACTCAGACAAGGCCTCCGGGGACACTCAGCCTTTTGATACTAATCTTAGTATTTTCTCATTTTTGTTTCCCTTTATATGGACCCTTAACATTACAGGAGATGTCTGAAATAGTGAGGCTGGCTTTTTAAACAATCATATCAACACATCCAAAAGAGATTTGATCTTTAGATTCCTCACCCTAGGAAGTTCAGTGAGGTTGCCATTGCTCAGAGTACTTTATGAACCCTGCGTCTTCCCCAGCAGGCAATCCCTCTGAAGGCCTGGTGTGTTTATATCACAAGTGTTACCAGGTATCAGCTGCTGTGACTGGATGACATAGACTCTGAAACCTGCAGTGCCCCTTCTGTTCCTCTGATTCCTACCCTAAGGCAGCAATCATTGGTAGACACAGTAATAGTTAATGAGTCTAATTTCTCCCAGCATCTAGTTGACTTTCTAGTGCGGGAAAAAAAATCAAGCAAATGTACTGGGTATCTGAAGTTCCACAGTAACCAGCTCCAACAGGTGACTTCCTGTGTGGTTCTTTTTAAAAATATCTTGGATGACATTGACACTAGGGAAGCAATTCTTCATTAAAATTATGGAGACTGCTAGAGATATGGCTGGATTAATGAAGTGAATTACTATCGCAGTCACAAAGGTGCTCCAGAGTGTTGAAGGAGTTAATGTTTGGTTATTTTCTTGGTGAGCCTGAGGGCACTTATTGTAAGGAGGCAGTAAATTAGGCCCTGGGGAGAAATTGGTCCATTTTAACAGACACTTCTATAGTAGTTAAAAAAAAAAAAAAAAGGATTTAGGTTTTGTATAGGCTTTCAATAGATACACAGGTTAGAAAATTGAGGTGTAGAGGTAAAAATCACGGGCTCTGGGGTTAGGCTGCCTGGATTCAAATTTCAATTTGCTGATAATATGATCTTGAGCAAGTGACTTTTTTTTTTTAATACCTCAGTTTTCTTATTGATAAAATGGGTATGGCAATAGTCTTTATCTCATAGGATTTTTTTGAACTTAATAGACTTTATTTTTTGAGCCATTTTAGGTTTCCTGGTACTAGGAACATTTGCATTACTATGGTACATTTGTTACAATGAATGAGCCAATATTGGTACATTTTATTAATGTCCATAGTTTGCATTAGAGCTTCTCTTTGGATTATACATCCTCGGGGTTTTGACAAATTGTGTGATGACATGTACTTGCCATTACAGTATCACGCAGTATAGTTTCACTGCCCTCAAAATCCTCTGTGCTCTGCCTATTCATCCCTCTCCCCACCGCAGCCCCTGGATTAGTGGACAGCCAATAATCTTTTTGCTGTCTCCATAGTTTTGTCTCTTACAGGATGTCATATGGTTGGAATCATACAGTATGTAGTCTTTTCAGATTGCTTTCTTTCATTTGCATTTAAGATTCCTTCATGCCTTTTTATGGCTTGATAGCTCATTTCTTTTTATTGCTGAATAATATTCCATTGCTTGAATCTATCACAGTTTATTTATCCATTCACTAACGGAAAAACATCTTGATTGCTTCCAACTTTTTGGCGATTAAGAATAATGCTGCAGGTTTTTGTGTTTTTCATTCATTTGGTTAAATTCCGAGGAGTGCAATTGCTTGATCGTAGGGTATGAATATGTTTAGCTTTGTAAGAAACTGCCAAACTGTTATTCAATGTGGCTATAATATTTTGCATTTTCTAGTAACAATGAATGAGAGGCTCTGCCTTTCTACATCCCGACCAGCATTTGGTGGTGTCAGTGCTTTAGATTTTAGTTATTCTAATAGGTGTGTAGTGGTATCTCATTGTTTGAATTTGCAATTCCCTAATGATATATGACGGTGAGCATTTTTAAAAATATACTTATTTCCCATCCATATATCGCATTTGGTGAGACTTTAAAGAGTTTTTAAGTGAGTTACATAAAACAATACAAATCAAGTACTCAGTATAGCATCTGACACACAGTGAATTCTCCATAAATATTACCTTTTCTCATTATTAGAATGCTGAAATCATCCTGGGAAATCTACCTGAAGAAGCTGGCAGGACACCTCATCTGCATTCTTAGAAATGATATCAGTCTTTTTCTAAAAAGTCTCTAATTGAGGAAAAACCAACACACTCTGGTATCTCTCAGCCTTCTCTGGGGGAAGTTCCTCTCTTGTTAGAGAAGAGTAGACAAGGGGCAAAAGTAGACAAGGGTATTTTAAAAACTGGCTGATTACTTGAACTGTTTGGGAACCTCCATAAGATAAATTTCTGAGTCCCATACTGATTTTGATGTACACGATAGGGCTAAAGAGTAAATACTTTTATTTATTTAATTAAATTAATTAATTAATTTGAGATGGAGTCTTGCCCTGTTGCCCAGGCTGGAGTGCAGTGGCGTGATCACAGCTCGCTGCAGGCTTGATACCTCAGGCTAAAGCAATCCTCCCACCATAGCCTCCCAAGTAGCTGGGACCATAGGCGTGTGCCACCGCACTCGACTAATTTTTAAAATTTTTTTGTAGAGATGAGGTCTGCTTATGGTGCCCGGGCTGCTCTCGAACTACTGGGCTTAAGTAATCCTCTTGTCTTGGCTTTCCACAGTATTGGGAATACAGGTGTGAGCCACTGAATTTGGCCATGAGTATATACTTTTAAAATGCCTCTCAGGCTATTTTGATAATGCACCAGGTATCTGAACAGTTTGACTACATGATATGTACATGACCATACAATTTATCATTTAAGCTAATCACTTTATAGAGTGAAAGGTACTATTAACAATTTACTCAGGACAATAGGTGAACACAAGGATAAGTTGGGCAGATGTCCTGGGAAAACTGGGATATATGTTCTCCCTATGTGTAAGTCTTTTCTTGACTCTAAGTTTCTAAGAGTATAGTGATAAATCCAACAGAAATGCTTCCTAATATGCTTTATGTGTATCTTGATATTCGCTCTGATTTTCTAGAAAGAAAAAAGTTGGGTTTATATTAATATCGATAGATAATATTGAAAAGGAAAAAATAGGGAAAATTAAAAAGGACCCAACAAGGTAGATCTTATTGGAATTTCAACCAAGGAAATTCAGATTTTCTATTTATATTGAAAGTGGCAAAACTCATAATACTGAACTGAAATTAATTTTATATTAAAAAGAAGAGCCATTTGTACTTGTTTGGGTTTTTCAAAGGTGGTAGTATCTGGAGTGATATTTTAATGAAAATATAGCCTAATGTTTTTGTAAATCTTCTTTGCTTGACTTGAACAGACTTGAAAGAAAGCCAAGTATCAGACAGAGGAGGATATCAGTTTCTGTGGCACCCATGGCAAATTCAGATGTAGGGTACAACGTTAAAGTCTACACCTCTACATAATTCTTGGAGGCTAGCAAAAGTACACACGAGCCAATACTTGTTGAATACATAGTTATTTCAAGTACTGAGCTGTTTTATAGTTCTCCATTGAATAAACAGACATTCTAATCCATTTTATGGATAAGTAACCAAAGACTTGGAGACATTAAGTAGCCTGCCTAAGGTTACACAAGTGGTAAGTGACAGAGACTAGATTTGAAACCCAGGCGTGTCAAGGATCTTTCCTCTATATCAGCCTGCTGCTTCAGTTGTAGAAAAGGATCCATTTTATTGTGGTGGAGGTCTCGGCTGAGCTGAGGTCACAATTCAGAATTTACATGGGGCTAGTGAGTTTATTGGTGGAAACCTGAAGACAAATATTTTGAGTTTTTGTACTGGGGGCCAGGAATTTTCATAAAGTAGACATGTGTGACTGTAAGGACAGAAACAAAGGGTGGTGTTGAAGGCCATTATGACATTAATTTCTCCACCTGGTCTAACCTCTATGGAGAGATAATCTAAAGGCAGAAATACATAAGCTGTTTCCATGAGGAACTTTATTTATTTGATAGAGTCTTACTCTGGTCACCCAGGCTGGAGTTCAGTGGTGATCATTGTTCATGATCACCTCAAACTCCTGGGTTCAGGTGATCCTCACTCCCCAGCCCATTTTGGTCAACAAAGTAATTTAAGGTTCAAACTCAATAAATTCAGGATTTTCCTCTGTGCTCCCTTTACACCCTGGCTCTGGTGATATAAATGCATTCTGAGGTATTTTTACAGAGTCTTGGCACTGCAGGAATGAGTGAAGCAGGCCTTGGGAGCATTTTGTTCCAATGCAGGGCTGGAACAGGCCCCTGGGAGCTGGAATTCAGGGAGGCAGGTGCAGGGGAGGGAAGTGAGGGCCGTGAGCCTACAGGCTGTTGGGGAGCTGATATTTTCTCTTTCTGAATCTGTCAGCTGAACAGGTGTGTCTAGCTTGCAAAAATTCATCAAACTGTACAATGGCTGCATTTTTTCTGAGTATATATTTCAATAAAAATTAAAAAAAATACCATTCTTAAGGACAGAGGATTTCTGAAATAAGGTCTCTGTTTCTCTCTCTGTGTCTCTATCAGTAGAATTTGTTGCTCTCTAATAACGGATGATAAACCTCAGGTTATTTTTATGTTTATATTTTATAAGGTATTTGTATATAAATATATTTAAATTTATAGATATAGTTCAGCCTAGTTGTCCAAAAATGGCTGGCTGCACTTCGAACTAACTGAAACTTCTTTGGGTAAACTTCAGTTGTACAAAGTTGTTTCATGTAAGTATGTTCTAGACCCAGCCTTAAACTCTAGCCTTGGCTGCAGCTACGCCTGTTGTAGATGAATATTAAAGATCTTGAGGGGCTTTGTGGAAGTCTATCCTACCAGTGGTTTGGGCCAAAATCTCTGCTTTGGGCAGCAGAAAATTTGGCTTGGGCTCCTGATATGATTGCGCTCAGATGGCTGCTTGGGGGCGCTATGAACAGCAAATCCCTGGTGCCTTCAGCCCTCTGCTCTGTCCTTTTACTATCTTTAGGACCTGATTTGAGGTATTTAAAAAAAAAAAATGGCCAAAATGGCAATTACTTTTGCACCAACCTATAGCAGGAACCTTATAAAAAGACCATCAAATACTTCATTTTTCTCAGAAAAATGAATGGAGGCAGAAATTAATTGGATGGAGAGAATTGACTAGGCCTGAAAACCCTTAAGATAATTTTACATAGAGTTGGTCTACTTTTCTAATTTTCATAAACCAAATTGCAGTGGATTTCATGATACCTATGGTTTTGAAAACTTATTTCTTGGATAAGTATGTATTAAATAGAAATAATACTATCGGCTTGTTTAGACAAAAAAAAAAAAAAAAAATCAATTAAGTGAGAACAAAAATTAGAGTCTATAGACAAAACAACCAGCTGACTGACTTACTCTTCACTTAGCTTTTGGTCATTTTATAATGATTGAACCTTAAAATCATATTGCTTAATATGCAGTCCTCAAAATGTTCTTAATTAAGCACAGATGCACATTTTGCATTTCCAGCTATGCTTCTGCCTTCAAGTTCATTGCTTATGCCAAACAAAACAGAACACTCCTAGAAATACGAACCTTATATGGAATAGTTTATGTTCTTTCCATTTTTCCTAACTCCGTGAATACATCTTAATTATAAAAGAAAAATATATTTGGAGAAGGTCCTGTGTGCCCCATGGCATTACAATTACTTAGCACTGCTAATTATTAATGACCTGTATTATAAATGTTTTTCAAAATGGTTTCTTCTTTCTTAGCTCTTTGCTATAACAGTCCCCCAAATTGTGTCTCTCCTGGGAGGTGGGGTATGTCTGGAATATGTGATAGATTGGAACCTCATGAGCTCTAAGACAACATTTCTGGCTGGCTGGCACAAATTTGCCCCAAAATATAGTAGTAATGTGTCTGGGTTCCTATAAAAGGGGGTAAAGTTATACCAACCTGTTTTATGAGACTGTTGGGAGAGATAAATTGTTAAGAGAAAGTATAATGACAACAATATGTATGAATCAATCCCCTGAGACATAGGAGTTTAAATGCATCTCCAAATCAGGTAAATAACTGGTTACCCAGCTATGTAACCAGAGAAAGCAAATGTCCACTTGAATTAAGGATAATGAGAATAACATATGCATTAGACAAACACACCAATCAGATAGGTGGAATTCGCTTTCCTGTATTTGAAAAGGTTAGCAGGAAATGTTAACTATGTAATTGAATATATTATAGCAGAAATGAGGGATGTAATATTATTATAATTGATCACAAAATATCTATAGGCAGAAATAAATAAGGCTGCTCACCAGCGGCTTTTCAATCTGCCTCAGAAAGCTTTATGATAATTTGCTAGGAGAAGAACCTCTAGTCGCTACTGATTGATAATGCATTTACAATATTTTTCTGAAATATTTTCCTGCTTTGTGTCTGTTAAAGTAAATGTAGCTGATGACAATACATCTGAGAGGAAACTTGCGTGAGGCCAGTCTCAAAGGAGCATTAACAACAATTCCATCCAGGTCTAGGAGCCTCCAGGCACTGAAACTGTGTCCTAGTTACAAGAAAAGCTCTGCAAGTTGGAATTCCAACATTGTGTAAATGTTTTCTTCCCAAAAACATTTTTTTTTTTTTTGATACAGGGTCTCGCTCTGTTGCCCAGGCCGGAATGCAGTGTAATGATCTCGGTTCACTGCAGCCTCTGCCTGCTTGGTTCAAGATTTCTGGGTAAGTTTTGTGTTTTTAGTATTTTTGTATTTCACTATGTTGGCCAGACTGGTGTCAAACTCCTGACCTCAAGTGATCATCCTGCCTCGATCTCCCAAAGTGCTAGGATTACATGGGTGAGCCACCATGCCCGGCTGCAATACATCTTCTTTTAAATAAAACAGAATTTGAAAAGAGCTGTGTACAGTATTTCAAATATTCCTCCTTTGATCCCAGGTTTGGAAAATTAAAACAATATTCCATCCCTTTCTGGAGTAACACTGGCACGATCATAGCTCACTGTAACCTCGAACTCTCGGGCCCAGGTGATCTTCCTGTTTCAGCCTCCCAAGTAGCTAGGACTGCAGGTGTGTGCTACCTTGCTTGGCTAATTAAAAAAAAAAATTGTGTGTGTGTGTGTGTGTGTGTGTGTGTGTGTGTGTAGAGATGTGGTCTCACTATGTTGCCCAGATTGGTCTTGAACTTCTGGAGTCAAGTAATCCTCCTTCCTTGGTCTCCCGTAAGGGCTGAAATTGTGAGCCACCACACCCAGCCCCATTCACCTGCTGATGGACACTTAGGTTGATTCTGTATCTCAGCCCAACATTAAGAAATGATAAATATTTGACATGATGAATATGCTGATTACCCTGATTTGATCATTATATATTGTATACATGTTTGAAAATATCACTCAGTACCACAAAAATATTTGAAGTTATTAGGTGTCATTTAAAAATAAAAAATATTCCTTTTCTTGTTGTGGAACTAGAATAATGTCCCAATTCACTTTATGGTTGGCAAATATATTTCTCCTTAGAAATAGGAAACCAAGAGGATGATATTCCTGCCTGTGATGTCCCAAAATATTTATACCTTGATTTAATTGAAACTATTTCCAGAGCAGTTTAATTCAGTCCATCATAGAGGGTGCTGATCAGGTGAGAATGGCTCTTTGGAGGCCTGGATGACAATCTTTCCAGTTTCCCATGAGATAACAGCTATAACCAAGAAGTATGGGAAAGAAATTTTGGGCAGTATAGAAATCTAGCAAAAACATAGGAACCAGTATTAGTTTGCAGTTTTTTTTTTTTTTTTTTTTTTTTGGTACAGATCTATTTTTGTGCTATTGTAAAAGATGTTTTAATATTCTAATTTGATTGTTTGTTGCTAGTATATAGGCATGCACTTGCTCTTTATACACTGATCTTGTATCCTGCAGCCTTGCTAAACTCATTTACTAGTTCCAGTGGCTTTTGGCAAATTTGGTAGGCTTTTCTTCATAGGTCATAGTATCTTCATAGTAAGATAAATGCTTACTGCCTTCTTTCCAATGTGAATGCCGTTTATGTTATGTTATGTATGTATGTATACATATGTTCTTATAGTACTGGATGGAACTGTTACTACAGTGCTGAATGAAGGGTTTTCATGGTGGAAATTCTTGTTCCTTATCTTTATTAGCATGTTAACTATAGATTTTTCATAGAAATCCATTATTGGACTGAAGAAATTCCCTTCTATTTTCAGTTGGCTGAGAGGTTTTTTTTTTAAGATTTTTTTTTTTTAAATGGATGTTGGATTTTGTCAAATGCTTCTTTATGTCTCTTTTGGAATGATCATATGGTTTTCCTTTTTTAATTAGTTAATGTAGTTAATTATATTGATTTTTGAATGTTAAACCAATCTTATATTCCATACTTAAGAGAATTCATACATCTATATTTATGAGGAATGTTGGTCTGTAGCTTTCTTTTATTATAAAGTTTTTGTCTAGTTTTGGAATCAGAGTAAAGATGGCCTCATAGAATGAATTAGGAAGTATTTCTCTTTAAATTTTCTGAATTTGTGTAGAATTGTGTGTTAGTCTGTTTTTGTATTACTCTAAAGGAATCCCTGAGACTGGATAATTTATAAAGAAAAGAGGTTTAACTGACACACAGTTCTGCAGGCTATGCAGGAAGTGTAGTGCTGACATCTGCTCCTGGTGAGGCCTCAGGAAGCTTACGATCATGGCAGAAGGCAAAGGGGGAGCAGACGTGTCACATGGTGACAGCCGGAGCCAGAGAGGGAAAGTGGGGAGGTGCCACAATCTTTTAAACTAATTAGATCCAATGTGAACTAACTGAGCAAGAACTTAGTCACCATCACTAGGACAGCACCAAGCTGTTCATGAAGGATCTGCCCCCGTGACCCAAACGCCTCCCATCAGGCCCCAACGTCAACACTGGCGATTACATTACGACATGAGATTTTGAGGGGACAAACATCTAAACCATATCAAATTGGTATTATTTCTTCCTTATATTTGATAGAATTCCCCAATGAAGCCATCTGACCTGGAGTTACTGTATTTTATGAAAAGTTTTAAAATTACAAATTTAATTTCTTTAATAGAATTATTAAATCTATTAAAGTATAAATAGTAGATTAAAATATATTTAATCTACTTTGGCTGATATTAATATAGCTGCTTTGGCTTTTTTTTTGATTAGTGTTAGCATGGTCTATCTTTACTCATCTTTTTAACTGCTAACCTATTAGTGTCTTAAATACAGATAACTATTTAAGTTATCTTCTTATACTTACATCAGCTTTGGTGGTCTGACTTCAACAAATTTGTCTATTTCATCTAAGGTGTCAAGATTGTTGTCTTAAAGTTATCTCTCTTCTCTCCTCTCCTCCCCTCCTTTCCCCTCCCCTCCGAGACTTAGTCTTGCTCTGTCACCCAGGCTGGAGTACAGTGGTGCGATCTCAGCTCACTGCAACCTCTGCCTCCTGGGTTCAAGTGATTCTCGTGCCTCAGCTTCGAGAGTAGCTGGGATTACAGGAACCCTCCACCTTGCTTGACTAAATTTTGTATTTTCATTAGCCAGGCTGGTCTCAAACTCCTGACTTCAAGTGATCCGCCCGCCTCGGCCTCACAAAGTGCTGGGATTACAGGTGTGAGCCACTGCGCCCAGCGTGTTTTTCCTTTTAAGACATGCAGAATTCGTAGTGATGTTCCCTCATTTTGATATTGGTAATTTGTGTCTTCATGCTCTTTTTTTTTCTGATCAGTCTGGATATAGGTTTACTAATCTCTAAAAAGTTTTTGGTTTCATAAATTTTCTTCATAATTTTTTGTTTTGATTTTTGTCTTTATTTTTATTATTTTCTTTTTTTCTGCTTATTGTGGGTTTAATTTTTTTTCCCCTTTGTTCCAAAGATAGAAGGGGTTGTTGATTTCAGAATATTTATCTTTCCCAATATATACATTATGAACTATATATCCCTCCAAGTATTGCTTTTGCTGCATTTCACAAATGTTGATATGTTTTGCTTTCATTTTCATTTAGCTCCAAATAACTTTCTAAATTTGCTTTTGATTTCTTCTTTGACCAATGGTTTCTCCGGGAGTGTGTTATTAAGTTTCCAAATATGCGGGGATTTTCCAGGTATATTTCATTATTGATTTCTATTGTTTTACTATTATCAGAGAACATACATCGTTAGATTCAAAAGCTTTACATTTATTGAGAGTTGTTTTATGGCCCTGAAAATGGTTGATCTTTATACATGCTCTGTGTGCCCTCCAAAAGAATGTGAGAGATGATAAAATCTCTAACCAAAATTGTGGATTTGCCTATTTCTCTTTGTATTTTTATCAGTTTTTGTCTCACGTATTTTGAAGATATGTTACTTGGTACTTAAACCTTTGGAATTCTTACTCTTTGTGAGAAATTGAACTCATTATTATAAAATGACCCTCTTTTATCTTTGTAATATTCTTTGCTTTGAAATCTACTTTGGCTGATATTAATATAGCTGCTTTGGCTTTTTTTTGATTAGTGTTAGCATGGTCTATCTTTACTCATCTTTTTAACTGCTGACCTATTAGTGTCTTTATACTGAAAGTACATTTCTTGTATATAGCATACAGTTGGTCTTGTTTGTTTTTTATCTAATTGAATAATCTCTGCCTTTCAACCACGGTGCTTAGACTGTTTCCTGTAATATGATTAGTAAATTGGTTGGTTTTAAAGTAATTATCTTGCTATTTATTTTGTACTTGTCCCTCAGTTTTCTCTTTTTTGTCTTTTTCTGCTTCCTTTTTGATTGAGTTTTTTTTTTTTTTCCTTTCTTGTTTTATTTTTTTTTAAGATGGAGTTTCACTCTTGTTGCCCAGGCTGGGGTGCAATGGTGCGATCTTGGCTTACCACAACCTCTGCCTCCTGGGTTCAAGCGATTCTCCTACCTTAGCCTCTTGAGTAGCTGGGATTACAGGCATGCGCCACCACGCCTGGGTAATTTTGTATTTTTAGTAGAGACAGGGTTTCAGCATGTTGGTCTCAAATTCCCAACCTCAGGTGATCCATCTGCCTTGGCCTCCCAAAGTGCTGGGATTACAGGTGTGAGCCACTGTACCTGGCTGAATATTTTCTTTTTAATGAAATAAAAAGAATTCTGTTTTTTTCTCTTTTGTCTGCTTATTGGGTGTAATTTGTGTGTGTGTGTAAACACACACGCAAGGTGGTAAAGAAGTGAAGAATGTGCCATCCCAAAATATGCCTAATTGTTATACAGATTATTTTGAGTTGAAAACATTGGAGAGATTTTAGTTTCAGAAAGGGTGAGCTGACCTGTCTTTCTGCATGCAGCAAGTGATGAGGATGCCTCTGGTGGAGTACCCTCTCCAAACCAGGGTGAGAAAGCCGTGATCACCAGTGACTTGGAATTGAAGTCTGCATTGAACCTCAATATTCACACTTAATGAAGGAACCCTTATCTTGCACCTGTTTTACACTCTCCCATGTATTTCTTAGTGTCTCCCCTGGAATATTTTACTGCCCTAGCCAGATTTTCCTGAGCCAGATTTTCATTGTCCTCTCATTTCTTTTGTTTTTTCCAAATAGACCCTGTCTCTGTCATCCAAAGTGGAGTGCAGTGGTTGTGATCATAGCTCAACGCAGCATCAAATTCCTGGAATGCTCTTATTTTAGTTTCCCAAGTAGCTGGGGCTACAGGCCTGTGCCACCATGCCAAGCTAGCTTTTAAGTTTTTGACTTTTAAATTTTTTTAGAGACAGGATCTCGCTATGTTGCCCAGGATGGTCTTGACCTCCTGGCCTCAAGAGATCCTCTTGCCTTGGCCTCCCAAAGCACTATGATTACAGGTATGTGTCACTGTGCCCAACCTGTCCTATTATTTTATCTCAAATTTGTTTTTCTTTGATTAAAAAGTATAAAAGCATCTTGCTTTGGCCGCTTCTTTAGACTTCACTCTCTTGTGAAGATCCGAATGTACACGTGAAATTAATAAAATTGTTATACTTTCTTTTGTTAATCTGTGTCAGTTTGGTTTCTAAATCCAGCTGACAAGCCCATTAAGAGCTAAAAAAGGGATTGAAGGTGAATCTCTGGCTCCTCTATAGTTGCATTGGGGTTTAGAGTTTAACACATCCAAGCCTAACTTAAGTAATATTGTGCCATTTCATGTACGGTGAAAGACCCCTCAATAGTATACTTTCATATTGTTTTCCTCCCAGCCTTTGTGCTATTTGTATTGTTTTACCTTTTTATATACAGTCATACCTCCTTTTGTTAAGCATCACAGATATTACTTTTTTTTAGAAATTGAAAGTTTGTGGCAACCCTGTTTTTAGGAAGTCTATTGGCACCATTTTTTACAACAGCATGTGCTTGCTTCATGTCTGTGTCACATTTTGGCAATTCTTGTGATACTACAAACTTTTTCGTTATTTTTTTATGGTGATCTCTGATCAGTAATCATTGATGTTACTATTGTAATTGTTTGAGGGCACCACAAGCCATACCCATAGAAGATGCAAACTTAATCAATAAGTGTGTGAAGCCGGGCGTGGTGGCTCATGCCTGTAATCCCAGCACTTTGGGAGGCCGAGGCAGGTGAATCATGAGGTGAGGAGTTCAAGACCAGCCTGGCCAAGATGGTGAAACCCCATCTCTACTAAAAATACAAAAAATTAGCTGGGTGTGGTGGTGGGCGCCTGTAATCCTAGCTACTCCGGAGGCTGAGGCAGAGAATTGCTTAAACCTTGGATGAACAGAGGTTGCAGTGAGCTGAGATCGTGCCACTGCACTCCAGTCTGGGTGACAGAGCAACACTCCATCTCAATAAATAAATAAATAAATAAATAAATAAATAAATAAATAAGAGAGAGAGAGAGAGAGTGTGTGTGTGTGTGTGTGTGTGTTCTGACTTCTCTACCCACCAGCCGTTCTCATCTTTCTCGCATTCCTTGGGCCTCCTTATTCCCTGAGACAGAACAATATTGAAGTTAGACCTGTTAATAACCTTTCAATGGCCTCTAAGTGTTCAAGTGAAGGGAATAGTCACCTGTCTCTCACTTAGAATCTACAACAATATTAATGTCATTTTCCTGCTGGCTAACACAACATCCATTCTTTAGCCTATGGGTCAAGGAGTAATTTTAACTTTTGTCTTATTATTTAAGATATACATTTTGTAAGGCATAGCTGCCATGGATAGGGACAAGGCCAACCATTAAAATTTTCTCCTTATCAGCAATATGGAGATCCTCCAATGGATCTGGACAAAGTCAATTGAAAATCTTCTGGACAGGAGTCCTTATCCTAGATGATATTAAGAACATTTGTGATTAGTGGAAGGAGGTCAAATATCAACATTCACAGGAGTTTGGAAAAAGTTTATTTCAACTTCCATGGATGACTTTGAGAGGTTTAAGACTTCACTAGAAGTAACTGCAGATGTGGTGGAAAGAGCAAGAGAACTAGAATTTGAAGTAGAGCCTGAAGATGGAATTGAATTACTGCAATCTCATGATGAAACTTCAACTAATGAGGAGTTTCTTATTTGTGAGGAAAGAAAGTGGATTCTTCAGATGGAATCTGTTCCTGGTGAAGTTGCTAAGAATATTGTTGAAATGGCAACAAAGGATTTAGAATATTACCAATATTTTGTTGATAAAGCAGTGGCAGAGTTTGACTCCAATTTTGAAAAATTATATTGTGGAAAAAATGCTATCAAATAGCATTGCATGCTAAATAGAAATGCTTTGTGAAAGGAATAGTCAACAGATGCGGCAAACTTCATTGTTATCTTATTTTAAGAAATTGCCACAACCACCTCAATCTTCAGCAACCACCACCCTGATCAGTCTGCAGCCATCAACATCGAGGCAAGATCCTCCATCAATAAGATTATGGCTCACTGAAGGTTCAGATGATCATTAACGTTTTTTAACAATAATTTTTTTTTTTTGAGACAGGATTTCACTCTGTCACCCAGGCTGGAGTGCAGTGGAGTGATCATGGCTCACTGCAGCCTCAACCTTCTGGGTTCAAGCAATCCTTCTGCCTCAGCCCCCCAAGTAACTAGGAGTACAGGTACCTGCCACCATACCTAATTTTTTACTTTTATAGATATGGGATCCCACTATGTTTTTCAGGCTGGTTTCAAACTCTTGGCCTGAAGCAATGCTCCCACCTTGGCCTCCCAAAGTGTTGGAATTACAGGTGTAAGCCACTGTACCTGGCCAATAAATTTTAAAATTAAAGTGTATTCATAGTTTTTCAGGCATAATGCTATTGCACACTTAGTAGACTATAGTATATTATAAACAACTTTTACATGCACTGGGTGACATGGTTTGGCTCTGTGTTCCCACCCAAATCTCATCTTGAATTGTAGCTCCCATAATTCCCGTGTATTGTGGGAAGGACTTGGTGGGAGGTAATTGAATCATGAGACCGAGTCTTTCCCATGCTGTTCTTGGGACACTGAATGAGTCTCATGAGATCCCATGGTTTTATAAAGGGGAGTTCCCCCACACAAGCTTTCTTTTGCCTGCCACAATCTAAGATGTCCCTTTGCTCTTCATTTGTCTTCTGCCATAATTATGAGGCCTCCCCAGCCATGTAGATCCATGAGTCCACTAACCTTGTTTTCTTTATAAATTACCCAGTCTCAGGTATGTCTTTATTAGCAGCATGAGAACAGACTAATACACTGGGAAACCAAAAAATTTGTGTGACAGTTTATTGTGATATTCACTTTTTGCAGTGGTTTGGAACTGAACCTGCAAAGTCTCTGAAATATGTTTGTACATAAACCCTATTACATTATTAATTTTTCTGTCAACCTAAATAATGAAAGGAGTCAGAGTTTAATTTAAAGAGGGTTTATTCAAGTGCAGAATTTGAGGACAAGTCACCTGGGAAGCACAGATTCCAAAGAAGTCAGCATTCTGAAATGCTGAAGTTTGGGATCATTTATATAGACAAAACTGTGTAAGGCTGAATGCGTAGTAACGATGATATGATTAGTCAGGGTGGTCTTTTTCTTTGGGGAAAGGCATATTTAACTTCCACACTAAAGATGTAACAGTCATCGAGTCTTGGGTGCCATTTGGTTAGTTAAGTGAGGGACAATAAAGGAGGCAGTTAATCTTGAACACAGATCAGTGATTGGAAGGGGAGAAGTTCTGGTTTCTGGTTTCTCCTAGTCATGTATTTAACAAGAACAATGAAGAAGAGAGTTAATCCATAAACTAAGAAGCAGAAGTTGCAGACATGCTACAAGACTCAGTCTCCAGGGCTTAACTTCCCTCTTGGCATAATAAATTTAGAAGGTCCTGAAGTTGTTTTTTTTTTTTGAGATGGAGTCTTGCTCTGTCGCCAGGCTGGAGTGCAGTGGCACGATCCCAGCTCACTGCAACCTCTGACTCCCTGGTTCACTGCAACCTCTGACTACCTGGTTCAAGTGATTCTCCTGCCTCAGCCTCCCGAGTAGCTAGAATTACAGGCATACACTACCACGTCCAGCTAATTTTTGTATTTTTAGTAGAGCCGGGATTTCACCATGTTGGCCAGGATGGTCTCGATCTCCTGACCTTGTGATCCGCCCACCTTGGCCTCCCAGAATGCTAGGATTACAGGCGTGAGCCACTGTGCCCGGCCTCTTTTACATTTCTTAAACTTCCAATGATATGTTTAAAACATTAAAAAATTGTCTCTATTTACCCACATATTTACCGTTGTGCTATTCTTCATTCCTTATTTAGCTCAAGATAGGTCTGATATAATTTTCATTTCATGTGAAGGACTTTCTTTAATATTTCTTGCAGTACAGGTCTGCTGGTGCTGAATTCTTCCAGGTTGTGTCATTTTGTTTTTTGTTTTTTGACTGAAAAAGCCTTATTTTGACTAATTTTTAGAACATATTTTCAGTGCATGTACAATTTTACATTGGCAGTTAATTTCTTTTAATTACTTTAAAGATATTTTATTGACTTTGGTTTTGTACCTTTTTTAAAAAATGAGAAATTTGCTGTCCTTATTTTTTGTTATCTATATTTCTGAGGAGGAAAAATGGCTTCTGTCTTCCCTGCCTAGGTTCTTTGGCTGGGTTATGAATTAAATTGACATAAAACAGATGAAGATGAGATAAACCATTTTAATTATGTACGTACGCATGGAGTCCAACAAAAATGTGAGACTCAAAAAAGGGCCAGATGTTTGAAGCTTATATAGCATCCTGAGCTCCAGAAAGGAATAGAGGCTTGAGACTTCTAGTGGAGTGCTGGGATGGAGATGAATTATGACAGCGTGAAGGGAGAAATTGCATGGTAAATAAAGGTTGCCTCATTATGCAGATAAAACTCAAGTGGTAAAAATTTTCTCTGAACAGCTCTGTCATTGGTACAGATAACTTTACTAATGGAAATGTCCTTTATAAATGTAAATTTCCTTAACAAAAGGGGAGTTTTATGCTTTATTTTAGAAAGTTGAGGGGAGAGGTGAAGAGCTTTTCCTGTATTGGCTGGTTCTCAGTTTCATTTAACTCACAGTAATCAACATGCCTTGGTGGCATATTCTGGTCTCCTGGCATATTTTGGGGTGGTGTGGGTTAAGCCCCAGTGGTATGCAATGTTTCCTTTTTTCCTCTGGCTTATTTTAATATTTTCTCTTAATCACCAGTTTTAAGTAATTTAATTATAAACGTGCATTGTTTTACATTTATTATTTCCTAGTGCTTGGTTTCTAATAATCTTATTGTATTGTGGGCTTATAGTTTTCATCAAATTCCAAAAAGTTTTTGCATATTGCTTATTCAAATTTTTTTTCCCCATCTTTCCCCTGTTTCCATTCTTTTAAGAACTCCCAGGGCATATATATATATATTAAGCTGCTTGAATCTGTTCCACTGCTTACTGGTACTTTATTTCTTTTTAGATCTTTTTTCCCCCTCTGATTAATTTTTTGTTGGTTTCTATTTCAATGGCTTCAATTTCATTATCTGTTCTCCTGAGATATCAAATCTGCTTTTATTCTTACTCAGTTTTTCATCTCATTGTATTGTTCATTCTTCAGTGTTCAGTTTGGGAGCTTTTAATGTCTTCCCTGAGTACCAGCAGTTTCTTTCCTGGAGCTCAGGCTGAGGAGTTAATATTTGTGTATATGCCACAGGATAGGCTCTAGGGAGAGACAAGCAAGACAGTCTTGACAAGTGACAGAGGGCCAGGAACAGGACAGGACATGTTCCCACCAGCCAGAGTGGAACACCTCATGATTCTTGGAGCATTAGGTAGAGTACTCAAACATTTGCTACCTCAGTAGCGTGACACAATTATCCATAGATGAAATGCTGCTGTGGTCTTATCTTTAGAAAGCTGAAAAGCAAGACCCAAAAGGATCACACTGTTGCCAAGTGACTTAGCTGCATCCAAGAACAAAACCCAGAGATATTTTTAGGAGGCAGATATATCTAGTACCTAATTAAAGTAAACTTCAGGCCAGGTGTGGTGGCTCACACCTGTAAACCCAACATTTTGGGAGGCCAAGGCAAGCAGATCGCTTGAGCCCAGGAGTTTGAGACCAGCCAGGACAACATGGCAAAACCTCCTCTCTACAAAAAATACAAAAATTAGCCCGGCGTGGTGACAGGTGTAGTTGCTGGTAGTCCCAGCTACTTGGGAGGCTAAGGCAGGAGGATTATTTGAGCCTGGCATGCAGTGGTTGCTGTGAGCGGAGATTGCACCATTGCACTCCAGCCTGTGTGACAGAAATGTCTCCTCAATAATAAAAAGAAAAAGAAAGTAAACTTTACAGTATTTGACATCTATTTAAAAATTACTAGGCATGCAAAGAAGCAGGAAAATACAGCCTATAATAGGACACATAATCAATGGAAGGAGTCCTAGAAATGACACAGATGATACATTTGTAGGAAAAAAAACCCCCGTACACTAACAGTATCATCATCTATTTTACATATGTTAAGAATTAAGCCTATAAAAAAACTTTATGGCTCCTATAACAGTTACATCAGCAAAAAGATCTTTCTGAAAATTAAAAATTACCAAACTATATTTGCAACCTTGTATTTGTCAAGAGCAATTGACACTGCTTTCAATCACATTGATTTAAAATGAAGTTGATATCTTAATAAATGAATTTGCCAAAGAGCAAGCCAAAAATATGTTTTTTTCCCCCTTCTTTTATTTCTGGTTCAGGGGGTACATGTACAGGTTTGTTACATGGGTAAATTGCATGTCACTTAGACTTGGTGTATGAATTATCCTGTCACCAAGGTAGTGAGCCTAGTACCCGATAGGTAGCCTTTCATCCCATGGCCCCTTCCCATCCTCCTCCCTCAAGCAGTCCCAAGTGTCTATTCTTCCCATCTTTGTGTCCACGTGTATTCAGTGTTTAGCTCCCACTTATAAGTGAGAACATGCAGTATTTAGTTTTCTGTGCTGCCTTAGTTTGCTTAGGATCATGGCCTCCAGCTTCATCCATGTTGCTGCAAAGGACATGATTTCATTCTTTTTATTAACTATGTAGTATTCCATGGTGCATATGCACCACATTTTCTTTATCCAGTGCACCACTGATGGACATCTTGGTTGATTTCACATCTTTGCTATTGTGAATAGGGCTGTGATGAACTTACGAGTGCATGTGTCTTTTTTGGTAGAATGATTTATTTTCCTTTGAGTATGTACTCAATGGGATTGCAGGGTTGAATGGTAGTTCTGTTTTACACTCTTTGAGAAATCTCCACACTGCTTTCCACAGTGGCTGAACAAACTAACCTTTCTGCCAGCAGTGTATGAGTTCCCCCTTTTCTCTGCAACCTCACCAGCATTTGTTGTTGTTTGACTTTTTTTTTTTTTTGAGACAGAATCTCGCTCTATCGCCCAGGCTGGAGTGCAGTGGTGTGATCTCAGCTCACTGCAACCTGCACCTCCCAGGTTCATGCCATTCTTCTGCCTCAGCCTCCTGAGTAGCTGGACTACAGGTGCCCGCCACCATGCCCTGCTAAGTTTTTTGTATTTTTAGTAGAGATGGCGTTTCACCGTGTTAGCCAGGATGATCTCGATTTCCTGACCTCGTGATCCACCTGCCTCGGCCTCCCAAGGTGCTGGGATTAGAGGCATGAGCCACCACGCCTGTCCTGACTTTTTAATAATAGCCATTCTGCCTGGTGTTAGATGGTGTCTCGTGATTTTGATTTGCATTTTTTTAATGATTAGTGATGATGAGCACGTTTTCGTATATTTGTTGGCTGTATGCATGTCTTCTTTTGATAAGTGTTTGTTCATGTCCTTTGCCCATTTTTTATGGGGCTGTTTTTTGCTTGCTGATTTGTTTAAGTTCCTTATAGAGTCTGGATATTACCTTTGTCAGAGGCATAGTTTGTGAATATTTTCTCCCATTCTGTACATTGTCTGTTTAATCTGTTGATAGTTTCTTTTGCTGTACAGAAGCTTTTTAGTTTAATTGTTTCTACTTGCCAATTTTTGGTTTTGTTGCAGTTGCTTTTGGGGACTTAGTAATAAATTCTTTGCCAAAGCCCATATCAGGAATGCTATTTCCTAGGTTTTCTTCTAGAGATTTTATATTATGTTTTAGGTCTTACATTTAAGTCTTTAATCCACCTTGAGTTAATTTTTGTATATGGTAAAGGAAAGGGATCCAGTTTTAAGGGGTCCAGCATGGTTGTGGGTGTGTGGCTTTATTTCTGGTTCTCTATCCTGTTTAGTTGACCTATGTGTCTGTTTATGTAATAGTACCATGATGCTTTGGTTACTATAGCCTTGTAGTATAGTTTGTAGTTGGGAAGTGTGATGCCTTCAGCTTTATTCTGTTTGCTTAGGATTGCTTTGGTGATTCAGGCTCTTTTTTAGTTCCATATGAATTTTAAATGGTTTTTTTTTTCAATTCTGTGAAAAATGATGTTAGTTTGATAGGAATAGCAGTAAATCTGTAAATTGCTTTGGGCAGTATGGCCATTTTAACAATATTGAGTCTCCCTACTTATGATCATGGAATGTTTTTTTACTTGTGTTATCTGATTTCTTTCAGCAGTGTTTTGTAATTCTCATTGTAGAAATCTTTTATCTCCTTAGGTAAGCTATATTCCTAGGTGTTTTATTATTTTTGTGGCTATTGTGAATAAGATGGCATTTTTGATTTGGCTCTGAACTTAGATGTTATTGGTGTATAGAAATGCTACTATTTATTGTATATGGATTTTGTGTCCTGAACCTTTACTGAAGTTGTTTATCAGTTCTAGAAGCCTTCTGGCAGAGTCTTAGGGGGCATTCTAGGTATAGAATCATATTGTCTGTGAAGAGAGATAGTTTGACTTCCCCTCTTCCTATTTGGATGCCTTTTGTTTCTTTTTCTTACCTGACTGCTCTGGCTAGGATTTCCAGTACTATGGTTGAATAGGAGTGGTGAGAGTGGGCATCTTTGTCTTGTCCAGTTCTCAAGGGGAATGCTTCCTGCTTTTGCCTATTCGGTATGATGTTGGCTGTGGGTTTGTCATAAATGGCTCTTATTATTTTGAGGTATAGATTTTTTATGCCTCATTTGTTGAGGGTTTTTATCATGAAGCGATGTTGGATTTTATCGAAGGCCTTTGCTGTGCCTATTGAGATGCTCATGTGATTTTTGTTGTTAATTCTGTTTATGTGGTGCATCGTATTTATTGATACATATACGTGGAACCAACCTTTCATCCCAGGAATAAAGTCTACTTGATTGTGGTGAACTCGCTTTTTGATATCCTGCTGGAAATGATTTGCTAGTATTTTGTTGCAGAAAAATTTTATCAATCAAGACATTACTTAATAAATTGTTATTTATATTGCTTCATATAAAAAATGGACACCAAAAATATTTTTGGGAATGTATAAGTTTGAGTTGTTACTCATTTATCACTTTTAACTCTACTATGTTTTATTAGTAATATAGTACTTTAAGCAAAAGCTTTATATTTCCATAACAGTAAGCAGCCTTTCCCTCTCCTGTTTTCTGAATGTGGGATCCCACATAGTCATTTTATACTGGGATGTACAAATTACACAGAAGGCCCTGCCAAGAAGGAAAAGCAACTCTAAAGCTATTTCAGGCTGTTTCAAAGATTCTCCTATAGTAAAAGACCACCACTAAATCACAAAAGATTCTTGTTCCATTCATTTTTCTCAAGCTCTTGGGGGTCATCAGTTTAATTGTGAATGCAGATGGTTAATGAATCAGCTGTGCCGAGGGCTGCAAATACCCATTGTAAAGATCCTTTTCAGTCTAGAGTAAAATGGTAGGAAAATGCAATCCTTAAAGAGCTGAACAGGTAACATAACCATGTAAGACAATATAGAGAGGTAGGAACTCTGGCAACCTGGAGGAACTTATGATCAAAGGCATATGAACTTAAAATACAACAGCACAATACAACAGAACCAGGGCAAATTTAAAACTTCTACAAGCCCTACTCAGCCTGTTTACTGGCAGTTGCAACTCGCGTAAAGAGCTAACTATGAAGGGATGACTCTTAGGTAGAAAAAGATTTAAAATTGTCCCTGGACTGATTCCATAAACTATCACTGCTGTGAGAATCTCTATAAATCTATTAGTATCCATCTTTCAATAAAGAGCTAGTGCAATGAATGGCATATGGCAGGTGCTCAATGGTGCGGTTGTATATCATCATCATCATTGCTGTTCCTGTTTACAACCAGTTTAGTAGTGGTGGTGATAGAAGTCACAGCAGATGAATACTACGACTTGCAAATTGGGGTTACGGAGTAAGAAGAGTAAGTATGGGGGCTAGAGGCCCCGCCTTTCTTTTGGAGACAAAGTCTTGCTCTGTTTCCTAGGCTGGAGTGTAGTGGTGTGATCTTGGCTCACTGCCAACCTCCGCTTCCCACGTTCAAGCAATTCTCATGTCTCAGCCTCTGGGGGAGCTGGGACTACAGGCACGTGCCACCACACCTGGCTGATTTTTTGCATTTTAGTAGAGGCAGGGTTTCACCATGTTGCTGAGGCTGACCTACAACTCCTGAGCTCAGGGAATCCCCTGACCTCAGCCTCCCAAAGTGCTAGGATTATAGGCATAAGCCACCGTGCCCGGCCTCCTTTGAAGCTGGTAAGGTGATCTTGGAGAAGGGAGAATGCTCTGGAATTGCTAAGTGAGTGCTCCTAGAGGACCAGGTATTTGTGAAAGTTGTGTCCTCATTGTCCTATCACTCAGCCTTTACTGAGTGAGAGTCTGCCATTGACTTTGGGTGCTTCTAACAATTGATTCTGCCATTAAAACTGGAGATCATTTTACTCCATTTCTGCTTATCACTTGGAGGGACACCCATCCATGTCATAAAACTTTAGGTGAACTCCTCTCCCCTAATTATCCTCTGCGGATACATTCCTCAAGGCTCTAGGATGCGCACAAACCCAAGTCTAGTGCTAAGTAGAGGGCCTGGATACTTGGCAGGGTAATGGTGGGGAAGCCATTATATGTGTGTCAAGAGGATGTGAGGGGGAAGAATGGAGCAGTGCAAGATGCTTGAACTGAGGTGATGGTTGAGATACCCTATCGTATATTAGGATATGCATCTGCTTTCGTTGAAACTAAATTTAATGATGACTTTTCTAATTCACCTCCAGAGTAGCATTCTCTAAAAGTTTCTTGTTCAAACATCTGTCAAAAAAAGCTTTTGAACAGGTGTCCTTATAAACATATTTATTACCCTATGTTATTTAGAGACACTAATTATTAAAATAAGATGTAAATTTAAAAGCACTTAAAATAAGTTTTAAAAGAATAAGATATAAATAAATGTATGCAGAAGCCCTAGTATTTGTGTACCACCTGAGATGTGCACACTTCACTTTGGAGACAACAGCCCTAGAGGAAGGGCTCAAGAGAAGTGAGCCTTCCATTTTACCGTGAATCCAGGAAGAAGCCTTTCAAACTCCCCAGTAGGCCTCACAGCCGAGGTCTCCACTTACCATGCAGGGTAGAGATTATGATACCATTGAAATGCAAGCAGACAATCCAAGAGCATTTCTAGGGAGCTCTAAATTATGAAACAAATCATATTTAAGTTTGTTTCCAGATATCTCAATCACCTTTGAAGGAAAGACTTTGTTCATGGAATGTTCACTAAAATCTTCATCAAAAATTTATATTGACTTTCAGTTTCATCTTGGAGAAAGAACTTGTTGGTGACAGTGAACTATTAGGATTTTTATTATATGAAAGCCGTTACAACAAGGGAAATAATAAAAAGGAATATTAAAACACCAATAGCCACACTACTGTATCTTACATTCTGTTTTTCTTTTGTATATGTTTTCATCCAATTTTCATTTACGTACATGTTTGTTGCATGATTTCAATCAGATTATAAATGTTACCTTGTTTTCTGATCCTTTTTTTTTTCAAAAAAATTTATGAGATGATAAAGTCATATTCCAGTAGTAACATGGAAATGTTTAATGGCTGCATTATATCCTATCAAATATTAGTATTCAGTTTAGCTTTTCACCAATTTTACATACCGTTTGCAAATTCTTCTATAATGTATAATGTTGCAAAGAACAATTTATGCATTTAACAGGTATAAATTTAATTACCTTAGAATAATAACCAATAATGATAGCTATCACATATTGAGTATTTACTGTGAGGTATGTGAAGTTCTATGGAGTGGAATTCCAGGGCAAAAATATATGAACGTTATTATTTTTAATAACTGTTGTTAAATTTCTAGAGGCAGTGTAAATCGACTCTACAGCTGGGAAGTAATGCGAGAGTTTACCACTTTCTCCGCTACTTTGATAGCTTTGGGAATTATTAATGTATCAGGCAAAATATTTTATAACTTTAATGGTTGATGCCAGAATTCCTCTTAAGGAGGTTATAGACTTTTTAAGGAAAATACCTTGACCAGCCAATTTGGGGTGAAGAAAGACATTCTGAATACACAGATTGGCAAAAGCCAAGATGAAAAGCTACTGTGAATCCGAAATGTAGAAGAACTTGGTAGTGAAGCACAAGAAGAAAGAGAAAAGGGAGTGGGGAGAGAGTTCAACATAACATGGTAGAAGACTGAAATTCTAGTTCTGCAAATGGCCGAGTGACTTTCATAGCAGAAATATCTCAACTTGCATTTTCAGGTTGTTTGTGTTGTGGCCGTGCAAATTCCCTGACATCCCACATTTGCAGTCAAATCTTTTTCATATATAGATATTCAGGGGACTGATTGCTTTGCGGGAAATTAAGTCAAACAGTTCCACATCTAGGTCAATGTAGTGTGAAATTAAACAGGATGCATGAAAAGGATGGTGAGATGTTCCCTAAACGAATTCAAAAATGTTAGGAGCTTAAACCAGAGGTGACAACCAGGAGAAGGTAAATTTCTAGAAAATTCTCCGAAGATTTTAAGTGTGTTTTCCTTCTAAATGATATATTTATTTTCTCCTACATCTTATAGCAACTAGTAAAGATATACAGTGAGTACCTAATAAGTGCTTCTTTATTGAGTCATTCAATATTGACAGAAATTTGTTAGCACAAATTATGAATCAGTCAAGTCACATAATTGACAAAGCATCCTTTTATTATTTATTAACAAACAAAACCACTAACACTTGAGGGGTAGTCTCTAGGCAATCAGGAAGAGCAGATGGAGTCATTTAACTCTTTTAGATTGCTGGATTGCTGACAGGTGCATGTGGAGTTAGAGCAGTCACCTCCATCTGGCACAGACATGGGTGGTTACTGAGATATTTAGCATGGTAAGACAATGTTAAACAGATACGACTGCAAAGATACAGAACTTTCAATGGCAAAAGTAGATTTTGCCCATTCATGGACTTTACTTAAAGGGCAAACATGGATTGGCAATTAATAAAAATAATGAGACTATTTTAAGGTAATGACCAGTGTTAAAATATTAGTCAGGGATATAAAGTCTGCATTTAGTAGCAGCAAAATGAACCTACTTTTTTGTATTCATTTGGTGCCCTCAGTGCTATGCAGTATTTCAAGAGACAATCTGAGGGCACTGCGAATGCAGTGACACAGAAAATGCTTTCATATTCCCGGAATTAATTCCTCAGGCTTTACAGTCTCTAATTCTTTCCTGTAAGTTTGACAGAAAATTCCTATAGCAAGTTTAATCACCTTTACCTTTCTAAATAGTGAGCTGCCTCCATTTTATTTGCTATACCCTCTTTAACTATTACAATTAATGTAAAACATGGAAATAATATCTTATAAAAATGAGAAACATTACTGATCTCTTTCATCATGCAGAGCAATTTGTATCCCTGAATGTATTCAGGAAACGTCATTTAAGGAGACCCCCCATGGTTTTGAATTGCACAAATGTGTATGTTGAAAGGCCACATATTCTGATGTGGTATTAAGAAGAATGACATTTATTAATCTTTACTGCCAGAGCTGTGGAATAGATGACTTAGGCAAGTGCAAGTTTTTAAGCACCAAAAGATTTTTTTTTAATATGTTCAAAACATTTGTTTTAAAAGTGGGTCTATAGAGGTTGTCTAAAAAAGTGGTTGTGTCCTGTTTGAGATATTGGAATTGAAGGTATTCCATTGAATAAAGCATCACACACAGCAAATGATACTCCCTTTTACCCAATTTTTAGACAAAGTGGGAATGCAGTACTTAAAATGAACCAGTGAATTTTATACTTTAGGGATTTTTTTTTTTTTTTTTTTTTTTTAGTAGGAATTCTCCTAGTTCCAAGAGTTCTTTGTTAAGAGCAAAAATGAAATCTGTATGTTTTCAGAAGTGTTAGTATGTCTAGTCAAAATTTAGCAGTTGGGTTATATAAAGAGTATTTTCTGGCCAGGTGCTGTGGCCCATACTTGTAATCCCAGCACTTTGGGAAGCTGAGGCGAGTGGATCATTTGAGGCCAGGAGTTTGAGACCAGCCTGGCCAACATAGTGAAACCCTGTCTCTACTAAAAATACAAATATATATATATATATATATATTTTGCTGGAAGCTACTCAAGTGGCTGAGACATGAGAATTGCTTGAACCCAGGAGATGGAGGTTGCAGTGAGCTGAGATCACTCCGCTGCACTCCAACCTGGGCAACAGAGTGAGATTCTGTCTCAAACAAACAAACAAACAAATGTATTTTCTTTGAAGGAATACCCAAATACATATTTGAAAAGGGTATGCACAGAAAAGAGTAGTTTCTTTGGTAGGGTAAAATGTTTATCTTCTTTGAGTGAGAAGAGTACAAGTAAACTAGGAGACTGAATTTTAGGGCAACGTAAAATTCTGGTCTGACTTTGCTTTGTCATCTTGGGCTAGATACTTACCTCTCTGGGAGTAGTTTTCTCATCAGAGATGGGTGAGCCAGAGTGGGACTAAATAAGCAACAGGATTATTTCTATACTTTCATTATGCTTTTCCATTTTTCCTGGATCTCATTGTTTCTTTTGTGGAGTCATCTGTCAATTTGTTAGTCTTCTTGCTTCTTTGAATAAAACTTTGTATTCTTTCTCCTTGTCTGCTTATAATTTTTTTTTGCCTTCAATTTCCAGGAATTTTACCATAATGTGCTAAGGTGTTCTTTCATTTATATTCATCCTATTTGAGGTTGTAACATATCCAAAATCTGTGTCTTGGTTTCTTTTATCAGTTTTGGAAAACCATTTTCTTAAATGTTTCATTTGCTCCATTTTCTCTCTCCTTTCCTTTTGGGGCTTCAACTGTACATATGTATATCATATGTCTCTTATGCTTATTTATGCATTTTCTATCCATTTCTCTATGCATCAGTCTGTATATTTTTACAAACTTGTAGTCCATGAATCTTCTCATCAGCTGTATTTAATTTGCTATTAGACTCATCAGTTGTGTTCTTGATTTTGCTTATGTAATTTTAGTTCTAAAATTCATATTTTTTATAATTTCTATTTCCCTGCTGAAATTCTTCAATTTGCCATCTAACTTCTTGAAGGTATTAATCACAATTTTAAAAAATTCGTGTCTAATTACTCTAATGAGGTTTTGGTAGATCTAGTACTCTTATATATTATTCTCTTGATTTTTGGTCAAGTGTTCTTGTATCCTGGTAATTTTGGATTTAATGCTACATGTCATATATGAGAAATTGGATTCTGAATGATTTTAATCTTTTTTCAAAAAGGATTGGCTTGTGTTTTGATTTAGACAGTTAGCATAGTGGAATGTCACCTTAATCTAGCCAGGAATTGAGATGATTCAAAGTTAGATTTTGGTATTTTTGATGGCTGATCTGACATTGTTTCTGATTCATCATATTTATAAGGATTCCCAATTGTCTTTCAGGAGTCTTAGCTGAACATCTTGGTTATTTATCAAGATTCCTTTTCCTCGGTGTCTTAGTCTATTTTATGGTGGTATAACAGAGTACCACAGACTGAATAATTTATAAAGAACAGAAATGTATTCTCTCACAGGTCTGGGGTCTGGGAAGTCCAAAATCTAAGTGCTCACAGGTTGGGGCCTAGTCTATCTGCTTCTAAGATGGCATCTTGAATGCTGAGTTCTTGAGATGAGAAACATTGTGTCCTCACATGGCAGAAAAACAGGAGTAGGAGAGAGACAGTCCACTTCCATGAGCCTTTTCTATAGCAGCATGAATCTATTCATGAGGGAGGAGCCCTCATGACTTAAACACCTTCCATTAGGCACAATCTCTCCATGCTATTGCTTTGGGACACACATTCAAACCGTAGAACTTGGTAAATCCTGAATTCCAATTTATGTCCTCCTCAACCTCTTAAGATGGTTGGAAGTTCTGTTTGGTCTCTCATCCTTCCAGACACAGGCTTCTGCTCAACTTTTCAGTCCTTAAGACATCACTGGTAAATTGGCAGAGGCTTAAGGGTAAAACACACTGAAAGTTGATCTCATTTCTCTGTATCCCTTTTCTCCGTCAAATCTTAGATTTTTAAAAAATCTGTTTTTGAAACTCTTCGATGCCTTCAAGCATGTATATTTTAAAAATGTCTTTCTAATTTTCTATTTTTTTTTCCTGTGGGAAGATTTGTCTGGCAAAACCAAAAACAAAACCAAAAAACCTAGTCTTGTGTCCTGACATGAAGCAGAAAATCTCTATTGAGTGTTAAACTCTAAAGTTCTACATTTTTTGTGATTTTATTTACAAAGGGTGGATTATCATTTCTTAGTAGTTAATCTGTAGAGCGTATATGGCAATAAATAACTAGGGGTTTAGACACTACACTTGTTGTTAAATATATTTCTGTCACCTGTTCTGACCAATGAAGTTTAAAGGCCAAAGTTATAGAATGACTGTCAGAATGACTTTTCCTACAGGACTTCATAGCATGTCTTCTTTGATGTCTTGACATAAAGCAGGATGACATTTCTGTGGTTCTTTAATGAAAACAGGGTTTTCCCATTCTTCATTCCAATGAGAAAAATCTTGAACCAGAATAACCATTTAGAAGCTATTGATCTGAACCCGCAATGAAACTCTGCTTTTCCAAAGTCTTTTGGGATATATCCAGGCCAAATCATAGGTATCTCCATAAATAATTAGACACACAATATTTCCACAGCTGTGCAATACCAGATGGTTTTGCTTTTTTAGGCTTAAAGGAACTTCCTTCCTTTGCAGTTAAAAAGTCAACTATGTCAGAGCCTATACGACCATTCTTCTTAAATGGGACAAAGAAGGTCTGAGAGATTTGGATTTGAACTACATGATAGTCTGACTTTTAGTGGAAGAGAACTCAATTACATTTGTCACATGTTGGCATCAAAAGATTTTGCCGCCAGTGTAACGAATGTTTTATCTTTCAACTGAATTATTTAATTTGCAATAATGACACGCTAAAAGACAGGTGGAGGTAGTGAAGCTGCATGCCCCACTGACCACTGATTTCAGCTCTTAGCCAAGATTGTCCCTGCAGATTTGCTGAACGGTGCACACTTAGGTCTCTGTTCAGCCCCCAGGCTCATGTTTGTCTTGGCTCCCTTCTTTGCACTGCTTTTCTGATTTCTCTATTGTAGGTTCATCTGAGGCCAAATACCTGATGTCGACTTTGTTTTTGCCACAACTTAGTCAGAGATAACATAATAGGGGCAATCTTTTCAATAATATTAAGAGGCAAAAGTGACCTATTAAATAAAGTTACTTTGGACTTCCGGGAAAGAATTTCTTCCTTTATGAGGAAGAAGGCAAGACTCTTTTCATCTTTGATCATTGGTTAGCTAAAGGTTTTAGAAGGATTAGGACTAAATATAAAAGCAAAAGTTATCTTTGTTTTTTGTCAACATATAAAAACATGTCTTTTAAATTGGTATGTTTGTTTTTACTTTTGCTTTTTTTATTTTGAAAAGTATGAGCATTGGAAACAATGTATTTTATTGGTGGTGTTATTATTATTGTGCCTAGCTTATAAATCTAAAGCTTTGTTCTTCTAAAAATGCTTGCCTTATTCAAATATTTCTCAATGCATTTTCTATATATAGACATTTTACATAATATCCTGTAAATAAGATTCTATTATACTATAGTCTGGTGTTTTTATTCACCAAGAACTTATGATACCATTCCAGGTAAATAATTATAGATCATTATCATCAAGATACACATGATGAAACATGGATGTCTGTCATGATTTAATAATGAATTATTTGGCAAGTGTAGAAGTTGCTATGATATGTGTTGTGGGTGGAATTGTGTCCCCCAAAATGATGTCTTGAAGTCTTAACTTCTGGTACTGTGAATGTGACTTTATTTGGAAATAGGGTCTTTGCAGATGCAATCAAGTTAGGTTGAGATCATACTAGATTAGGGTGAGCCCCAAATCCACTAACTGATTTTCCTCTAATGAGAGAGATTTGGAGATACAGATTCCCAGGGAGGAGTGCCATGTGACTACAGGGGCAGAGACTGGAGCAATACAGCTGCAAGCTGAGGAATGTCAAGAATTGCCAGCAACCACCGGAAGCCAGGAAGAAAAAGGAAGACTCCTCTCTGGGGCCCTCAGAAGGAACATGATGGCCAATACCTTAATTCTGGACAGCTGGCTTCCAGGACCGTGGGAGAATACATTTGTGTTGTTTTAGCCACCCAGTCTGTGGTAATTTGTTACAGGAACTGTCTAAGAAACTAATATAATATGTTATGCTGAATTATTTTATTTTATATTATATATTTCTCTACAGCTAGCAATTAGTTATTATTAGTGTCATGTGTCCCATATATTATGGGTTGACATTTCAATTCTAATTAAAGAAGCAACTATTATGATGTGTAAGTGGAATGTGGAATTTAGAAACTACGACATTGTACATCTCTGATAAGTTTTCAAGCAAACTTTATCCAATTTTAGTCTCCTCAATTAAAAAGGGACATGAAAAATGTAGAGATTCATTAATTGAGACCAACAAAAAAGGTTAACAGGCTGAAAAATAAGAGTGTCAGTCACAGACTTAGAAAGCTGAATGGGACATTAGTGACCATCCACCTTGGGGCTGGCATACTGCCAGCACATACCCTGCCCCTCCATTGCAGACACCATCCAAACAGGGTGCTGCTCAGCCCTGGCCCAGACCCAGCCTCATAGTCCTCCTCTGCACAGTGCACCAGGCAGTTGGAACCATCTGATCAGAGATGGACCAAAAGAAAGCCTATTAGCTATTATGGTCCAGTTAAGTCTTTTCATTTACAGATGAAAACACTGAAGCCCAAGAAGAGAAAGGGAGCTAATTCTAGGACCCAGAATAAGTTAAGAACTGGATGTTAATCCCCAAATTCCCGTCTTGTGCCTATTTCACCACCATATCCCTTTCTAAGCAGTAATCAAAGGATAAAAATCTCTTTTGGGGGGAGGGGCTGGGGTACATAATTTGGGGCTATCAAGATTTCCTTCAAAATCTTAAACGGGTTCCATGAGACTCCCTAATGGTATGACTGGGGTCCAATAGAAATATTAAATGTCTTAGGATACAGAATTGAACTTGAGTAGTTAGTGTAATTCTAACGGGTAAGGATTGTGGTAGTGGTTGGGGAAGAGAAGGAAAAGAGCAGACGCTGTTGCTAGAGGGCAAGGACCATAGCACTTTGATTTCCCTACGTTGTTTTTTTGATAAGATTTATTTAATCAACCTTGTGCTTCATGATAGGAACATCCAGAGGGGTAAAAGAAAGACTTCTCCCTCAAGGAGGTCAATACATGTAAGTAATTAATGTGTTACAGGGTAAACCCCCAAACTGGGGTTCAGCCTGGGAGACCACATGTGTTCCTGGCTTCGTGCAGGAAGGAATTAGAGAACAAGCCAACAGAGTGAAGTAAAAGCAAGTCTATTAAGGAAGTAAAGGAATAAAAGGGTGACCACTCCATAGGCAGAGGAGCCTTAAGGCTGCTGGTTTGGCTATTTTTATGGTTATTTATTGATCATATGCTAAACAAGGTGTGAATTATTCGTGAGTTTTCCAGGAAAGGGGCAGGGAGTTCCTGGAACTGAGGGTTCCTCCCCCTTTCAGATCATGTAGGGTAACTTCCAGACGTTGCCATGGCATGGTGCTGGTGAGAGTTTCCTTGGGTATGTTAATGTATTATAATGAGCATATAATAAGCAGCCAGGACAAGTAGAGGTTGTTTTTGTTGCCATCTTGGTTTTGGCCAGCTTCTTCACTGCATCCTGTTTTATCAGTGGCGTCTTTATGGCCTGTATCTTGTGAAACCAGTCCTGCCAAACTCCTGTCTCAAATGGAAACATGGTGAGGTGAGTTTGGCAATGCGTTCTTGATCCAGGGACACAGTAACAGGTAGTACTTTATTATTTATAGAATTAGAATAATGAGAGTTGGAAGCTAATTAGAGCTCATTGATCCTACCTCATAGTCAGCCCAAGGACTATACCTTGCAAAAGATCAATTAGTTCACTTTCTCTTCACCTAATTGACTTAGAGGTTAAATATGTATACAAAAATGTGTGTGTGTGTGTGTTTGTGTGTGTGTGTGTGTACATATGCATGCATGCACATGTATGTAGTTTTGCTTCCATCTAATTCTGAAATGATTCATAACCTAAAAAAGATTAAAAATACTCCTTTGGTCTTTGCTCAAATATTTCCAGAGATGAGGTATCCATGATCTCATAATGCAAAGTAAACCAAAAATAAATTTCTAAGCCCTCCAACTGACTGAACAGAGCCCCTCCTGGCCAAAGGAATTCTAAAGAAACCTAAAAAGCTAGAGGAGGGATAGCATTAGGAGAAATACCTAATGTAGATGATGGGTTGATGGGTGCAGCAAACCACCATGGTACGTGTGTACCTATGTAACAAAAGTACATGTTCTGCACATGTACCTCAGAACTTAAAGTATAATAATAATAATAATAATAATAATAATAATAATAAAATAGCTATATAATTAGGATACTTTTAGACTTAGGAGATTGAACTTTAGAAAATGTTTTCTAATGACCTTGTTTAAGTTTATAATCTTATGTAACACTATAATTTATATTAATTCATTATTTGAATTATAAGTGCTTATTAAAATATTTTTTCTTTAAAAAAAACAAAAAACAAAAAAACTAGTTCAGGCCATGAAAGGAAGAGAGGTCAGATATGCCTCATTATACCCCATTCTCTTTGAAGTTTAGGCACAACTGACCAGCATTAACATGAAGATAAAAGTTGTAAGACTGACAAAACAGACATTTTGTAGTAATAAGATGACAAATTGCAACCTAACTCTGGTATAGCATCACATGACAGATAAAAGGCCCTGAAGGAAATTGAAGTATTTTACCCCAAAATAGATTTCTTTGACATTATCTTGGAATGGTCCTGCCAAGCCATCTCTTGTGGGGGAAATTTATGTTCTGTAGAGAATCTCCTTCTCTTTCTAGGTCTTATCCTCATCCAGAAGAGATTTAACTAAGAATCTGACACCTTTTAAGGTCCAAAAAGAGACATTTACCATCTAGTCTCTCTGAAGTATGCTACTTAGAGGCTTTATCTACATCACAAGAACCCTGGCTTTCACAACCCCTCCTTATTTTAATTCAGGCATTTCTTTCTGCTGACTTCAACTCTTTAGGCAAAGCTTAACTCTTTTAAGCAATTGCCAATTAGAAAATATTTAAATCTACTCATGACCTGTATGTGCCCCCTTTGAGATGTCCCACCTTTCCAGGTTGAACCAATGTATATACCTTACATGTGTCGATTTATATCTTTGCCTGTAACTTCGGTCTCCCTAAGATGTATACAAGCAAGCTGTAATCCAGTCACCTCAGGCACATGTTCTCAGGACTTCTTGAGGCTACGTCCCTGGCTGTAGTGACTCATATTATCTGAGTCACTCATAGTGACTCAGAATAAACCTCTTCAAATATTTTACAGTTTGGTCTTTTTCTCATCAACAGCGGTTAACTACATTTAATATTAAAAAAATCTATTATGTAGATATCTCTATTGTATAGATATGTATCTCTATCTATCTATTGTACTTCCAAATGCTGAGGTTTTATCTACATTTGTCCAAATATGAGGAATCATCCTAGACCCTACCAATAATCAGTTCATCCTACTCATGTCTTTTCCTAAATATTTATTGAATTCTACCCTTTCTTTCCATCTCTAATGCTCTTTTTAGTTTAGGTATTTTTTAGCTTTTCCTTGGAATGCTGCTAGTCTTCCAACTGGTTTCTGCACCTCTTAGGTTCTTCTGTCATACAGCAGCCAATGTGATCTACTTGAAAAAGATATGACCATGAAATTTTCCATCCACAATCTTTTTACTGATGTCCTATTATCTAAAATTTGATTTCTTAACCGTTACGCTGGAGACTAGAAGCCAATGGAGTCAAGCCTTCAATATTCTGAGACAATGTATTTCAAACCTAGAATTCCATACTTATTTATATGAAAACTAAAGTGTTAGGGTGGAGTAAATATATTCAGGAAGTTGAATGATGTGTTTCACCAACATGAGTGAGTAAAGAAGGAAGATATAAGGAATCCTGGGTATGGGGCCCCTGCCACAAGATGCAGCAATGGGAATTCCCAGGATACAGTGAAAAGAAAATTTCCACATAATAGCTGTGCAGAAGTCCTCAAAGAGGAGCAGGGAGGCAGAGGGATCTGAGAGCAATGCCTTCAAAACAATCAAGAAAATGGATCAAACCCCATCTACTGCCAGATTTTAAAAACTATAATGAGAGGAATTGTATATGTCTGTGCCAGTTGGGTGTGAATTAATGATAGGTAGATGGAAATGAAGCAATTGAAAGGATAAGGCAATTATGAACTCAAAAGAAAACAAAAAGTTGTACATTACATAATACAAACCCAGAAATAAACTCTCAGATATATGGTCAGATGATTTTTGACAAGGCTGCCAAGACTACTTAATGAGGAGAGGACATTCTTTTCAATAAATTGTGCAGGGAAAACTGGATATTCATTTGAAAAAGAACAAAGTTGATCTCTTACCTTATGCCATATCCAAAAATTAACTGAAAATAGGTCAAAAACCTTAATGTAAGAGCTAAAACTATCAAGCTCTTACAAGAAAACATAAGGAAAAAGCTTCATGACAATGGATTTGGCAATAACTCATTAGATGTTGACACCAAAAGCACAAGCAACAAAGGCAAAAGTAGACAAATGGGACCACCTCAAAATTAAACACTTTTGTGCATCAAAAGACACTATCAGAGTGAAAAGGCAACCCACAGAATGGGAGAAAATATTTGCAAATAATGTATCTGATAAGGGATTATATCCAGGATACAAAAAGAACTACAATCCAACAAGAAAAAAACTAACGTAATTAAGATGGGCAAAAACTTAGACATTTCTCCAAAGATGATTTATAAATGGCCAATAAGCACATGAAAGGATGTTCAAAATCACAGTTCATTACAGAAATACAAATTAAAACTATAACGAGATACCTCTTCATCCATTAGGATGGCCATTAAGTAAAAAAAAAACAAAAAAAAAAAAAAAGGAAAATTACATATAGAATTATCCTAGGATCTAGCAATTCTACTTCTTTGTATATACCCCAAAGACTTGAAAGCAGAGACTTGAAGAGATATTTGTACTCCCAAGTCCATAGCAATATTATTTGTAATAGCAAAAAGGTGGAAACAACCAAAATATCTACTGAAAGAGTGGATAAACAACATGTGTATATACATACAGTGGAATATTATTAAGTCTTAACAAGGGAGGAAATTCTGACACATGCTACAACATGGATGAATCTTGAAGACGTTATGTTAAGTGAAATAAATTAGTCACAAAAGGATAAATATTGTGTATGATTCCATTTATATGAGGTATCTAAAACAGATTCATACAAAGTAGAATGGTGATTGCTAGAAGAGTGAAGTAATGGGGAGTTATAGTTTGGTGGGTACAGAGTTTCAGTTTGGGAAGATGAGAAAGTTCTGAGGATAGATGATGGTAATAGTCACATAACAATGTGAATGTACTTAATGCCACTGAACTGTCTGCTTGAAAATGATTAAGTTGATAAATTTTTGTTAAGTATATTTTATTTAAAAAAGCTTTTTAATTAATTAATTTTAGAGACAGGGTCTTGCTCGGTCACCAAGCCGAGTGGTGATCATAGCTCACTGTAGCCTCGAACTCCTGGGCTCAAGTGATCCTCCCACTTCAGCCCCTTGAATAGCTAGGACAACAGTTTCAGGCTTATGTTACTGTGCCCAACTAATTTATTTTTTATATTTTTAAAGATGGAATCTTTCTATGTGGCCCTAGCTAATCTCAAAACTCCAGGCCTCAAGCAATCTTCCTGCCTCAGCCTTCTGAGTAGCTAGGATTACAAGTGGGAGCCACCGCTCTTGGCTTTTTTACACAATTAAAAAAATGTCACCAGACTACCTTGCTAAGCGTTGAATAAATCAACATGATTTATTACTAATTAATCCTTGAAGAAACGGTTTAATTTCTCTGTATCTCATAATACTAAAAAAAAATCTTATAGTTTTTAGTCTCCTTTGCAGATAAAATGAATATCATAATTAAAAGGAAATTACCTAGTACCTTATACAGCTTAGCTAAGACCCAGCTTTACACCAATATTATTATGCACAGACTGAATATTGATTTTCTTTAATTTATAATATATGTATTTTTGGGAATTGAGGAAGAGGTGAATATGGTATTAGAGTTAAAATTTCCAATATTAGGAAGCCAATAAATTATTTCTAAAATTATAAATTAAAAAAATAGTTCATGCAGGTTATTTGTATAGGTTGAGTTAAAATGCTAAAAGAATTAAAAGTGATCATTTTTGAGAAGTACAGGAATAGGGTGTGTGCCTGACTTTTTTTTTTCTGTAAACCTGATGGCACTATTCACTATCTGAGTTTTAAAACCATGTACATGTATACTTTTGATAAAAAAGTCAGTTAAAGAGCACATATATATATGGACATACACATGGATTTCTTGACCAACCCTGTTACCAAGTGTACATTCTTGATCACATGATGGAATTAGGATGAAACACTTGTAATAATTGTAAAGAGTGTTATGATTTAAAAAGTCCTTTTATGCTTATTCCTCTGGAGGCAGCCAGCTTCCATGTTGTAAGGAAGCTCAAACAGGCCTGAGGACAGTCCATGTAGTGAGTGGTCCTATAATCAGTACTAATTTACAAGCCATATAAGGAAGTATCTTGGAACAGGATTCTCCAGGGCCAGTCACATCTTACAATGAACACTGCTGTGGTCAGCATCTCAATAGCTTGCTAGAGACCCTGAGTTAGGACCATCCAGGTAGGTTGCTTCTGAACTCTCCCACAGAAACTATGTGAGATAATAAATTTTTATTGTTGTTTTAAGCTGCGAAGTTTTGGGGGTAAATTGTTATTCAGTAGCAGATAACTTACGTAGATTTTGGAGGAAACTGAAGTTTAGAGAGATGTAAAGACCTGCCCATAAGTGTCATATCTAGTAAATACATGGTGGAGGCAAAGATTGAAGTGCATTTTCTGACCCCAGATTCAGTGCTTTTGTTTCTTTTTGTTTACAACACCAAAGAAGCCTCCTATCCCCAAGAATAGTGTGATGATCTCTTGGTGTTTTCATTTCACTGGGTCAACTTTGATATATAAGTTAATTCTGAGAGGTTTTAAGTGCCAACACATAGGCTTAGAAATCATGACATCCAGATCATTTTCCAATTTCCAAGCTGTGTGGCATACAGTTCTCCATTCATGTCGGGGCTAGTATCTAAGAGTTCTATTCCTAAATAAGGAATCACTGTAATAATAAAACCTGGAAGAAGTTAAGTACGTAATGGACCAACTTCTGATCTAGCCTACACACTGAGTCATTTTCCTATATATTACCTTTCTTATCTCTTGGGTTCTGCCTTTGAATGAAAAGTACATTAAGAATAGCACTCACGTTGTAACATTGTAAAACAATTATGACAGCTCTGTTTTTCCATCAGTGCACTAAACATAGAAATAACTATTAACTTTTTGCTGCTTTCATACTGTATCTGAGTATGTATTTCAATTTGCTCTTCTCTTCATCTCACAGATTTTTAATTTTCTGTTTCATTTAAGGTCATTAAGGAATATTACTTAAAATGGGCAAAAAGGCTAGTGTTTAGTCATTTTTAATTTCCTGTGACACACACTTTTGCTGACTTACTGAATGAACTAAGGTTATCATAATGCATCATCTGTGCTCCTTGATGCTTTTGGATTGCATTTCCATATGGATGCATTTTCTATTAGAAGTCCTCCTGGGCACATATTGCCCCTATTAACTGAGTCATAGATTGCAAACCCTCAGAAGGACTAACTAGTCTGATGTGGAGGTGTGGTGAGAGTTGAGATGAAAGACAAAGCCATTGCCAAAATTTAGGACTTTTTAGGCCAAAGGTCACTGTTCTTGTCTTTCTGCTAGCTTCCCACACGACTGTCCAAGAATGCCTGACTCCTAGCTAGTCAATTGCCTCCACATCCTAGAATTCACATGAGGCCATGCTGGGAAAACTTGTCTTCATGTAGTTCTACAGGTTGTGGCAGGCTGTGAAGACCTCAGGACAGGTGCTTCAGTTTGGGCATGAGCTTGAAACAGGAGGATGACTCACTGGAATGCCTGGAAGGGACACTGGAAGGAGAAGGAGGAGCTTCTTTTCATCCCACTTCATAAAACTGTCTATGGAACCCTGACCATAGATCTCAAAACAGTTTTACATGTCATCTTCCCCCTTCCTTACTCATGACACAAGTCAGTGTAACTGGTCTACAGCTAAAACCAGAGAAAGACAGATACTGTAAGATTGCTCTCTAAAGACTGATTCTTAGTCTTTTTTCCTCTTGCCTTTTCTACTATAAAGACTGGGAAAGCTAAATATGCACAGTCCTAGCTTCCTTTGGTACTTGGGATGCTAAGTGGAGAAGCTTTGGCCAATAGGACCTAAGAGAGGATCTTCTGAGGGGTGTATGGACAAGCTTTGGCTTTCTTGATGAAATGGATTTGATGTGGTTGGCTCAGATCTTTGCCTCTTTGCTTTGTCTTGCTTAGAATCTGTTTGTATGGCTGGAGGAGCAGCAGCTTTCTCATGCTCATGAATTTAATGAGCTCACATACTAAGAATGGCAAGACAGATAGTAGGAAGAGCTTTACTCCTGATGACATCTCTCAGTCTCTATACCATTCTTGGACTGCCTAGTGTTGAACTTTGTATTAGCCAAAAAAAAAAAAAAAAACCAAACAAACAAAACTATTTTTTTAAGCTATTGAGACTACTTGGGCATTCTATTTCCTTGAAAATAAATCACTCCTAATGATACATCAATAAGTTGAATCATTTTGGTGGTTAGTGTAGACCTAACTTTAGCAATATTGCCATTTTAGGCTGGATAATTCTTTGTTTTGGGGGGGACTGTTCTGTTCATTGTAGGATATTTGGCAGCATTTCCCTAGCCAGGTGTTAGTAGCATGCCTCCATTTGTGACAACCAAAAATGTCTACAGACATTGGTAAATATCCCCGGAGGATAAATCAAACTCTGAAGTAGAAGCAGAGGCACAATGAGATGGGGCTTCACAGTTGCAGGAGGCAGCTTTAGAAATACAGATTATCCACTTGTATCAGTCAGTTAGATTAGGTGTTGCTGCCGTAACAAAGGACCCCGACATTTCAGTGACCAACAACAACAAAGATTTGTCTCTTACTCAGTATGCTCCATATCTATAGTGGCTTGGCTGAGGTTCTGCCTCATGTCATTTTCAGCCTAGGACCCAGGAAGATGGAGTAGCTTCCAACTGAATACTTCCAGTTGCTCAGACAAAGAAAAAATAGCCCATAGTAAAGTAGGTGCTGGCTCTTAAAATGTCTGTCTGGAAGACACACGTGTCGCTTCTGCTCACATTTTATTGACCAAAGCAAATCACAGGGCCCTGTGTGAGTGCAGTAGGGTGGGGAAATGCCATCCTTCCACATAGAGGGGAACCAAATATGGGTTTGGAAAAAGGAATACAGACTACCATACCATCTGAGAAAAGTAGATTCTTGAAAGGATGATACTAGTTAATGACAAGTACTCTGCCCAGACCTACCCTTAAGTCTTTCTGAGCTGAGAGCCTTTCACAGAAGAAGGGGCCAACAAACTTCTTCAAAAGAAAATGATAGGGTCAAAGCAGTAAGTAGAGTTTTGGAAAGTTTAAGCTTCTGGGAAAAAATGTGGAGCATAAAAGTACAAAAGAATTGAGTTACTAACTCAAGGAAAGTCAGAAAATGGCTGGATTAGGATAGTGGTTGGTACATAGACTTTCGAGTCAAACCACCTGTTTTCAGAGTAGAATTCACTGCTTTCCATTTCTCTGATAGTAGGCAAGTTAATTAATCGAGTCTCTCCTCATTCATCTGTAAAACAAGGAAAGTGACTGTGTTTACCTCACAACATTGTTGTTCAGATATAATGCAAGTGAAGTTGTCAAGACAGCTGGCACTTGCAAAATAATAAATGTCATCTAGTCTAACAAAAGAGTTGGTTTTGCATAGCTTTTGGGATCACCATCCTTGTAGGGTATTTGGAAAAGAAAAAAGTTATTTTTCTTATATTTAATTTAATTTTATTAATTTTATTTTTTATTTTTCTTTATTTTATTTTTATTTTACTTTAAATCTGGTATGCATGTGCAGAATGTGCAGGTTTGTTACGTAGGTATAAAAGTACCGTGGTGGTTTGCTGCGCCTATCAACCCTTCATCTAGGTTTTAAGCCCCGCATGCATTAGCTATTTTTCCTAATGCTCTCCCTCCCCTTGCCCCCCACCCTCCCACAGGCCCCAGTGTGTGGTGTTCCCCTCCCTGTGTCCATGTGTTCTCATTGTTCAACTCCCACTTATGAGTGAGAACATGCAGTATTTGGTTTTCTGTTCCTGTGTTAGTTTGCTGACAATGATGGTTTCCAGCTTCATCCATGTCCCTGCGAAGAACATGAACTCACTCTGGAAAAGAAAGTTGTATGAAATCAGACCCTGATTATTTCATCTCTGTTTCTTATCTGAGTTGCAATCTATTTTAGCTTGGGCTGCTGTAACAAAGTACCAGAGGCTAGATGGGCTTAATTATTTAATAGACATTTAATAGATATTTATTTCTTATGATTCTGGAGGTTGGGAAGTCTGTCCAAGACCAAGGTGCTGGCAGATTCAGTTTTTGGTGAGGGCTGCCTTCCCAGCTCACAGACAGCTGCCTTCTAGCTGTGTGTTCATATGGTCTTTTCTATGTGTTCATATGGCCTTTTCTATGTGCATGCTTTCCTGGGTGGCTCTCCTAGGAAGAGAGAGAGAGAGAGAGAGAGAGAGAGAGAGAGAGAATATCTCTTTCTCTTCTTATAAGGACATCCTCATAAGATCATAAGATTCTGTTTTTTTGTTTTTTTGTTTTTTTTGTTTTTTTTTTTTGAGACAGAATTTCACTCTGTCACCCAGGCTGGAGTGCAGTGGCGCCACCTCAGCTCACTGCAACCTCTGCCTCCCAGGCTGAAGCAATCCTCCCATCTCAGCCTCCCAAGTATCTGGGACTACAGGTGTGTGCCACCACAGCTGGCTAAATTTTGTAGTTTTATTGGAGATGGAGTTTCACCACGTTGCCCAGGCTGGTCTGGAACTCCTGGGCTCCAGTGATCCACCTGCCTCAGCATCCCACAGTGTTGAGGTTACAAGCATGAGCCACTGTGCCCAGATGAAGGGATTCTTTGTAAGGAAACTCTTTCGCTTCTGTAATCTCGTCATGAAAGTCCCAGCCTCCTGACCTAATCACCTTCCAAAGGTCGACCACCTAATACTGTCACATTGAGGGTTAGGGTTTCAACACATGAGTTTTGAGGAGGACACAAACATTCACTCCATAACACAGTCTCTAATCACTTCTCTTCAGTTATCAGCTGGGGCCCTGGAACTCGGGACTGGGGGCCTCCTTGATGAGGCACGGATGTAGGGTAAGAAAGAGGGAAGAAGTGGCTAGGGGCAAATGTGAGGTACATTTCACCCCTGTCCTTCCTTTCTTCTGCACCACTGGAATATCCAGTTGAATGGGTAGACCAGAGGTCACTGAAGGGTTGGGGCTCTATTAAAGGGAACTTACATGGAAAGATACTTAGGACTGTCTAAAGGAAAAAAATTCAAAAGGAAAGCTTTCAAGAAGTTAAAGCTTTCACAGGTGGTCCTCTCTAGGACACATCCAGATTCCACCCTTGCCCACACGATCTCAGGTCTACCCTCCTCTGTGAGAGTCTCTCTTCAGATCTCCTTGGGCAAACCTGGACTGACGCCACAGGAAGCCACCTGACCCACGGGGTTGTGCACACACTGGACCCATCTCTATCCTCAAAGCAAAGCCTTGCAACAAGTCCTGGGATTTGGGGTAGAATTAGGCTCTGTAGCTACAGCAGAATAGTTTTTAATGACCCTTGATTTCCCAAGTCTTGCAGAAAACTTTTGAGAGAGGGATGGTGGGGAGGAATTCAGGCATTGCAAGTCTAGTCCTTTTCAAGGTCTATCTCCAGTGTAAGTTACAGATATGAATTTTTGTTTCTGATTTTCCTGTGAGTAACAGTGTCCGTGGATATACCCTCATCTACGAAGGAGACACACAGATACACATCTGCCATGGACAAATTCTGATTCTCAGGCAGGGGACAGTAAAGCCACAGGAGAATGAAAAATGTTTAGCCACACCAACTGCCAACCCTGTGTAGTTATCAGCAAGATTCCTCTCTTCCAGTGGATTTAGTATGCTAAATTATTATGCAAAGCAGAGTGAATTCCTTTTATCCATCTCTCTACTTTCAAGTAAGTGTCTTTTGGAAATGATAGGAAGGTGAAAAAATAAAAAGCGAACATGTGCATTTCTGATCCACATACATCTTAATGGCCGTTTCCTTAGCCAGGCAAAACTGATGCATTGGGTCTGTAAATGTCTTAGAAAAAGCTATTTACTTCCTTCTCTCTGGCCCAAATAGACGTAGGGTGTGGATGGAGGTCATTCTTCAAGTATTGTTATTATCTCCTAAGATGCTACATTAATATGTTATCTAGTCTTAAGTTGTTTATGTATTCTTTCCTTCTTAGTTTACATTTAAAAATAGCCACTCAATAAAGCTCTCAGAGATGGTGCAGATGTCAAATAATATTGCCTGACTTTGCATGACAATATCTCATTTTATTCCCTAATTTAGTTTAATTCAAAACAGGGCTAATGTCTGTGAAATAGCCAATACAGAGACCAGCTGGAAACCTAACTGGCATCACAAGCTCCGCTCAGATTAACATTTCAAAAATGACACCATATGGTGAAGAGCTTTGGATTTTGTGACAAAGAAACAGAATAAATGCTGGACATTGCAAACCAGCCTAGACTACATCAAGTCACGCACCAGCGTGAAATGTTCGTTAACTGGAATCATAGAACCTTCACCTACTTCCTTAGCTAGCTCCAGGAACAAGTTGTTTTTTATACAGTGTTTTAGTAGACATCTTTTATTATTTTATGGGAGAGCTAAGCAATCTCTGATTTGAATGTGTTATTTTCAAATTATTATGAACATTGAAACCATCCTATAAAACTATAAATATGCACCATAGAAAGGTTTTAGTTGAAAAACCTAGACACATTTTGATGTTTATACATACACTGAGTCATTGAGAAAATGTTCTGAGATTTGCCAAAGAAATTTCCCTCAACTTTTATATTCATATGAACTTGAAAGGTAGGTAAATGTGATCTATATATTTCTACTCACCTACCGTTAAATCTTTCAAATGATATTTATTAAAAGCACAGAATCCATACAGGAGTCATTTTCAACTCCTTTTTCTTTTGTCTTTATTTTTGAGATGGAGTCTCACTCTGCTGCCCAGGCTGGAGTGCAGTGGCGTCATCTCGGCTCACTGCAACCTCCGCCTTCCGGGTTCAAGCAATTCTCCTGCCTCAGCCTCCCAAGTAGCTGGGATTACAGGTGCCTGCTACCACACCTGGCTAATTTCTTGTATTTTTAGTAGAGACGGGTTTCACCATGTTGGTCATGCTGGTCTCGAACTCCTGACCTCATGATCCGCCCACCTCAGCCTTCCAAAGTGCTGGGATTATCGGCGTGAGCCACCGTGCTCAGCCTCAACTCCTTTTTGATAAACTCTTGAGATGCCTTTCCGTCCCAAGCCGCCACCACTTCCTGATGGTGAGAGCCTGATGGTCTAAGACATCATGTTGGAATATGCCAAATAAAAACAGATGGCTAGGTAGAGATATATAGTATAGATATCTATAGATACACCAATAAAGGGCCATGTAGCTTAAATGCAAATTTTTGCATATGGTACATTTTTTATTTGTTAAAAAGTGATGTTTAAATTTGCTATAAAGTTTATAATACTTGTTTTTGATTTCAGCAAAAACCATAATGCATAAATTTGTTAGTCTGAATGTTGTCTTTTGCTGACTTATGCTCTCAAGTTTGTCCCTGATGTTAATAGAACCTAATTTTTTTGGTATTAAAATGTTGGGAGTTGGCATGCTTTCTTCAGAGCAGGGAACCCAGGATGTAATTGCTTCTTATTCCAAACCCCTCTAGGAAGCATTCTGCTTAAAATGAAAAGGATAGTGTTTTATCTGAACAGCCTTCTCCTGTTTTGCAAGGGTAATTTATTCCTGAAAAAATTCTTGAAGGAATAAATCATAAATCAAAAATGTAATTACAAATAATTGAAATAGGGAATAATTTCATGTTTTGTTTTAACTTTCTGTTTTTAAAGAATTAGAGACTCACAAGAAGTCCCCAAAAAATGTGCAGGGACAGGGAGTTCCTGGGTACCCTTCACCAACTTTCCCCCAGTGGTAATATTTTTGCATAACCATCAAAACCAGGAAATCAACATTGGTACAATCTATGTACATGCACATGTGTGTGTGTGTCTGTGTGTAGTTGTATGCAATTTTATCACGTGTAGGTTTGTGTGACAAACACCACAATCCAGCTACAAGACTCTTTTGCCACCACGAGTCTCCCTCTGGTTGTTCCTCATAGCCATACCCACCACCTTCCCTACCAAACCTAACCCCTGGCAACCACGAATCTGTTTTCCATTTCTATAAGTTTGTTATTTCAAGAACATTAAATAAATGGAATCATACAGAATGTAACTATTTTTGAGATTGGTTTGTTTTTCCAGAATAATTTCCTTGAGATCCATCCAAATTGTTTTATCTGTCAATATTTTATTCCTTTTTATTACTATCTACTATTTCATAGTATGAATATATCACTATTTGTTTAGCCACTGAAGGACATTTGGATTATTTCTGAGTTTTGTATATTATGAATAAAGCTGCTGTGAACATTTATGTACAGATTATATTTTGGTGAACACTTTCATATCTCTGGAATAAATATCTAAGAGTGCAATTGCCAAATCATATGACAAGTGCATATTTAATTTTTAATTTTGTAGGAAACTGCCAAATACTTTTTCAGAGTGGCTGTATCATTTTACTTTCCCAGCAGCGATGCAAGAATGATCCAGTTTCTCTGCATCCTTGCTCACATTTGGTGTTAACATTCTTTAATTTTTTTAACCATTTTTAATATTTTGGTTTTAATATACATTTTTCTAATTGCTAATGATGTTGAATATAGTTTTGCATATTTATTTACCATTTATATATCCTCTTCAATGAAATGTTTATGTCTTTTGTCAGTCTTTCAATTGGACTGTGTGCTTTTTTAAAACAATTTTTGGTCTTTTATTCCTTTTGTGTCTAAAAAATATTTTTTTCCTATTAGTTGATCTGAATTATTTCTTTTTTTTACCATTGAGTTTTGAGAGTTCTTTTTATATTCTAAATACTAGTCCTTTGACACATAATTTGTAAATGTTTACTCTCCATCTCTAGCTTATATTTTTATCCTCTTAACAGGGTCTTCTGCAGAGCAAAAGTTTTTAATTGTGATTAAGTACAATATATCTGTGTTTCCTTTTATGAATTGCATTACTGATTTCAAGTCTGTGAACACTTTGCCTAGCTCTGGATCTTGAAGATTTTTTCCTAAAAGTTTTATAGTTTTACATTTCATATTTAAGTTTGTGATCTATTTTGTGTTAATTTTTTGAAGGTATCAAATTTAAGTGTAGCTTCTTTCTTTTTTTTTTTTCCTTTCCGTTTTTTATTCTGCTATGGAAGTCCGATTGTTCCAATACTGTTTGTTGAAAAGGCTATCCTCCCTCCATTGAATTGCTTTTGCACTTTTGTTAAAAATCACTCGGACATACATCTGTGGGTCATTTCTGCTTCTTTGTTCTGTTCCATTGATCCACATGTCTTTCCCTCCACCCGTGCTAACTGTCTTGATTACTGCAGTTATGCAATGAGCCTCAGCATTGGTTAGAGTGACTCCTTTAACTTTATTCACCTTTTTCAAAATTGTTTTAGCTATTCTAGATTTTTTTTTGCCTTTTCATATGAATTTTAGAATAAACTATGTCTATAAAAATGTTTGTTGAGATTTTGATAGAAATTCTGCTAAATCTATAGGTCTGTTTAGGGATACTTCATAACTCCACAACGTTGAATTTTCTAACATATGAATGCTATGTCTCTCTATTTAGGTTTTCTTTGTTTTTGTTTTGTTTTTTTTTTTTTTCCATCAGCATTGTCTAGTTTTCAGTATTCAGATCCTGTACATGTTTTGTTAAGTTATGTGTTTTTAAGCCCTCAAACTGGCATTCACTTACACTAAAACAACATAATATCCCATTAAATCGGGCACAATTATGTTAATAGCTGTTAAAATAAGTTATGATAGCCCCTGACAAGGTGTTATCCCTTCATTAATTAGAAAGCAGCTGTTTACTTGCTCTTGTTAAGCAATTTTACAGCCCTTATCACAGTATACTAGGTACTACATTCAGATGTAGTTCTGCCACTTACCAGCTCTGTAGTTTCAAGATTAATTAAGATTGCTTAATTAATCTGTGCCTCAGATCCCTCATCAGAAAAATGGGAGAATAATAGTACCCACCTCGTAGATTGAGTGAGGATTAGTAAATTAATATGTGCAAAATATTTAGCACAGTACACCACATATTGTCAATGCCCCCAAATTATATATTAATATTCTTTTACTATTGTAGGACAATAGCACAATTCAAACTGTATTGCAAAGCAAGTAAAAATGTAACAACAATAAACAATTCAAAGACAAAGGAATGCAGTGAAACAGTGTGAGTGACATCATACTAAATAGACAAGTTGACGTCATAAATGGCATGATTCCTGAGGTTATTTCTGCTGCTATAAATGAGCATACCGTGAGTTTCCTGAGAGGATAATTTAATGCAATTTGAGCTAACTACATCTGCAAAGATGACTGCATGTGGCACAGGAGGTAAAGAAAATCCAAATTGGTTTCTATTAATGGGAAAAAATGCCTCAGAAGCCAAAGGAAGGGATATTACATGAAATGCTTCATAAATTTGAATTCTCGTAACCCAAATAAGCACATCTTGGATTATAACTATATTTATAGATCACTTCACTTGGTACTTATAAAATTGATTTCAGGCTTTAAATATTCCTCTCCTGTATCATTTTTACTTTTGAAATATGGTTCTCTAATACAGTTACTAGCTCCCTTGGCAGTGGTTATTAATAAAAATGTAGAATTCTAAGAACTTTGGGAGCTTTATTACTTTACTGATGTTGAGGTGTCTACAAATGAATGCCTTGTCTTTTCTGTTAAGTTGGGGCTTGAAGCCCCAGGTGATCTTTCTCCTCTCAACAGCATGGTTGGGACTTCCCTAACCCTCAAACCCTGATTTATTTTTATTAAGTCTTCATTGTGAAACCGACATAGCCCCTACCCAGCATGAACAATAGCTTTCTGAGAATCTCCTATATGCTTTCATCCATCAATTTATCATCTCTTTAATACGCAGGAAAGATAAACACCCAATTCTCCATGGTTCGGTTTCCCTCCTTAACATTCATTTTAGCAAACCACCTCATGTCCTGCCAGAAAGGCTTAAATTGATTCCTGCCTGCGTGTCCCAGCTGGGGCGCTTGGCTTCATGTCAGTCCCCAGGCCTACAGATGAGCTGGATATATTTTGAATGCAGCTGTAGACCTTTCTAAAGAGCATAAGCCAAAATGAGTTCATAATCCCTGGAATGCATGCTCTACGTAGGCTTTCATTTGTTTTTGGAAAATTCCCAGAGCTGGTAATTTCAGATAGAGTTTCACTGGCCTTGACCCTTTTGCATCCATTGGGGAGTTTTGTTTCTTTGTCCATCTCCCGGACTCTCTGTTGCCTTTGTGACATTTTTGTTATATTTCTGACTATTATAGGAAGAGAAGAAGATACATGTTCTTGATGTAAGGTCTTTAAATTCAGAATAGGGACACCCAACAAGGCTAGTAAAAGTTTGCTAAAACAGAGGATGGGAGGATGTGCTATAAGATACACCTATTTGAACCCATGCTGTAATTAGGATGGAGCAGTAGTTTTGAAACTGAAGGATGGATGACTGAGTTTTAGTGGAAGGAAGATGTGATGTGAAATTATTAGAAGTGATCTATTTTGTCTGATAAAATATTGGTGAGTCTGTCTTTATGTTTGTTGGCATAGCATTTATTATAATACATGCTTAATATATCAATAAATTAAATGCTTTAAATAGCATCAGCTTGATAGGGATCTAAAAACATACTTTCAGTACAGAGTTGGAAAATGTAATTGACTCATAATTATTCATAATACCAGTCTAAATATGATAGATATTAGCAATTTTCTCATAAATGATGCTTTATATTACTTTATCAAGCATAAACATTCTCTCTATATGGACTTCTAAACTTACAGAATTACTAAAATAAGAAATGATTCATTTTATGTAATTTGGGTTGTGGTTACCAAGAGGCTACAACATGTTTCATCTCTTCCTCTTTCCTTCCTCCACACAAAAAAGGAAATAAGACAGTTTATGAAAGTTTAAATTTTAAAAGCAGTGCCTTATGGATCACAGCAGAGCTGAGCAACACAAGGAAAAAGCGTTAGAACCATCTTCAGGCTGGTGAGACTGCTGTGAATCTGGTGAGAGATAAAATTACAGAATGAGAATTAGAGGCAGGTGTGGGCATGTGCCATCCAACTCACCACGGAAAAAGGAGTCCTGGCTAGTGGACTCAATCATTGTGTTTTCCTTGGAATATCTAATTCAATGTTAGATGAACAGGCCTTAACTGTCGCTTCTTGAGAGTCATTTCTTAAGATACTGTCTCCCTTAACTCTGATTCCACAATTTCTCCCCAGCCTTCTGGTAACCTGGTTTCCAATACGAGCCATTTGTTGATGGTAAATGAATGTTCTGATTGGGACGGTATGATCATCCACTCTCTTTGAGAATTGCATTTCTCACTGTAATTCAATAACTTAACATTCTGCTTATAATTTGATTCCCCTCATTAATTCAATAGATATATATTGATCACCTGCTACGTGCATCACTTGCTTAATGGGAAGGAAAGCAATACTTTGTGGATATGAACAGTGCCGTCTATTTGGTTGCAGAATTTCTCATTGTGAGTTAATAAATGGGCACTGTGCTGTGTGTGTATGTGTGTGTGTATTTTAGTATCTATGTGTTTGATTAATCATGTACATCTGTTCTTGTGAAACAGCCTTCGTTTCACAAGATGGGTCTGGAACAATAACCTCAGGTTTCTGAGCCTGTAAGTTGCTTCTGTCAAGGTACACCTTTTGTTTTGAATGATCTAAACAGTCAAGCAGATGGTATTGCCTTCATGTGCTCCTTGCAGCAAAATATTTGTACTTCATCCTTATATCAACCTTAGGAATTCTCTGACAGCAAAGCAATGCTTCTTTGATACTTAAAAGGACACAGCTGACCTTGGATAAGGATTGCTTATGAAGCCCTTGTTCTCTGTTCAGCAGTTTTGGCCCACAGCATCAGACACAGCACTAACAGATAGTTCTCTTATGTGAGTAAAGAACTCAAGTAAACCACAGGAACTACTCCTAACCAAGAGGCAGGTGGCAAGTGACAGAATAAGAAGCCTTTACAATTTTTTTTTTTTTTTTCTGGATCACATTTACCTTAATATTGAAGGATTGTCATTTGTCAGAACCTGGCAAGCTTCACCCTTCCCCTAATCTATGAAAATCAAGTGTCAGTTTCATCAACAATAGCTGCCTATTGGCCAAAATGAAGGCTGTTGAGGCAGAAAAAATCTGATAAAATTTTACTGCAAGCCAAATGTGAGGATGGACCTGGAAAGACACGTCAACAAAGTTGGGCATGTTCCAGAGTCTGTTACAAGTTGGAAGCTAATGTGGTTTGGCTTTGTGTCCCCACCCAAATCTCATGTTGAATTATAATCCCCAGTTTGGAATAGGGGCCTTACGGGAGGTGAATGAATCATGGGGTTGGACTTCCCTCTTGCTGTTCTTGTGAAAGAGTTCTCATGAGATCTGGTTGTTTGAAGGGGTGAGGCACCTCCCCCTTCCCTCTCTCTTTCTCCTGCTCTGGCCATGTGAAGACATGCTTGCTTTCTCTTTACCTTCCGCCATGATTGTAAGTTTCCTGAGGCCTCCCTAGAAGCAGAAGTCTGTAGAGCCTGCAGAACTGTTAGTGCAATTAAATTTGTTTTTTTCTTTGATTTCCAACTTTTATTTTAAGTTCAGGGGTACATATACAGGATGTGCAGGTTTGTTACAAGGTAAATGTGTGCCATGGTGGTTTGCTGCACAGATCATCCCATCACCTAGGTATTAAGCCCAGCATCCATTAGCTGTTCTTCCTGATGCTCTCCCTCCCCCACCTCCCCTACCCTCTGACAGGCCCCACTGTGTGCTGCTCCCCTCACCATGTGTCCTTGTGTCTCATTCAGCTCCTACTTATAAGCAAGAACATATGGTGTTTGGTTTTCTGTATGTGTGTGTGTACTTTAGTATCTATGTGTTTGGTTTTCTGTTCCTGCATTAGTTTGCTGAGGATAATGGCTTCCAGCTCCATCCGTGTCCCCACCAAGGACATGATCTCATTCCTTTTTGTGGCTGCATAGTATTCCATGATGTATATGTACCACATTTTCTTTATCCAGTCTATCATTGATGGGCATTTGGATGGAGTCTATGTCTTTGCTACTGTGAATAGCACTGCAATAAACATATGTGTGCATGTGTCTTTATAATAGAATGATTTATATTCCTTTGGGTATAAACCCAATAATGGAATTGCTGGATTAAATGGTATTTCTGCCTCTATAAACCTCTTGTCTTTATAAATTACTCAGTCTCAGGTATTTCTTTATAGCAGTGCAAGAATGGACTAAAACAGAAGGCTTTTACAGGAAAGTTTAGGAGAAGAGTAGGGGACTCCTCATACCAAAGTTGTTCTTTTCAGTGGAGAGTAAAATACAGAAGTTACAGTCATTGGTTATAGATTACAATATACAGGCCAAAATGTTCTATGTGCAAGACAATCCTTAAAACTTCATGATTCAGAAATAAGTCAGTGTGCTTTTCAATGTCAGCAGGTTATGTACTTATCAGTACATCAACAGTTGGAGGAACTCACAATAAGATTTGAGGGACTCAGATAAGATTCTTTACTCAAGGACAGGATGTAAGCCATGTATCCCAAGACCTCCTTCAGGCGGGTTAATTTGGAAGTCTGCCACATGTGACCTGTAGGTCATCTGGCCTGACAAGATGCTGAAAGTAACCTGTGGGTATTCTATATTTTCCACAATGAGTTAGGAGAGTGAGTGCTTGCTTCAACTTTGCCGTAACCTTCTTGTATGATTCAGATGATCCTGGATCTCAGTTTTCCCATTTTCTTGATGAGAGTATTGGGATAGATAACAGTGATTCTCAGATTATTTTTAGCAGCATAATTCTTTCTATAGAAAGATGCTTACACAGAATCTCTAAATGTAAAACAGATAAATACAGAATTGCTCAAGTTATAGCAGGAAAGGAGGAGCTCTGAGCCCTGCTGATTTGCTTGCTCTTTTTCCTTAGTCTCTATGACATCCCTGGAGTCTGCTCCCTAGTGGGGATTTAGTCTTGTTTGAAAACTACTGGATTAGATGGGCTCTGTAGTACCTTCCACATATAAAGGTCTGAGATTCTACTTTTAATACTGCTTTCCTCTAATTTTCCAGATACCATGCCAGTATCTATTATCTATTATCTATCAATCTATCATCTACCTCTGATTAAGAGCATAGTTCTGGAAGTGTAATGCCTGGGTTTGTGTTCTAATTCTGACACTTTACTGGATATGTGACCTACAACAAGCAAGGTAACCTCACTGTGCCTCCATCTTCATGAAAAGGTGGGGGCAGAAAGTTTAAATTTTAAAAACCTCCAAATGTTGCTATGTGTATTGCGTAGGCAAATGTGCTGAGTATAATGTAAGAATTCAACAAACGTTAGCCATTATTGTTATCATAATCTGGTTAAACCTTTGAAGTTTAAAACACATTTAAAATGTATATAAGGAGTGTAAGGGGACTGGCCCTTCTCCCTCAAAAACTGATCCTGGATGCCAGAACTTAGGTGCTGAAGCGGAAGACAGCTGAGCTAAGAAGCAGCCCTAAGAAGGTAGAGGATGGGGCTGGGTCAGTGGGTGCTTGTTAAGCAGAGGCTAAGAGCAGTCTCTTCTCTTAAAGCTGCTGACTATGGCGACAGAATGAGACTCTGCCTACAGTCACAATAATGCACAGTTTGAATATTTACATAACTTGTATACTGTACTGGCTTTTATCCCCAAATGACATTGCAGAACTTCAAGCCCCTTGAAAACTCAACCCAATACATATATTTTTAATAAGTACTCAGGAAGTATGGCTCAAATGAGCTTATGAATATCAGCAGTTATTTTCTCCTCTATTTCTAGCTCAGACTCACTTCCCTGGATTCTGGGTAGTCAGCTGGGTGCTTCTGTGCCTACTGGTGGGCAGTGCTGAGCCAGTGGGCCCTGCCATTGGTGAAGCATTGAGGCTGCCATTACTCTGCCCTGTTCATTGGGCATCAGTGACCCTAATGCAGTGGAGCCCACAAGGCAGAAAAATGGTAATCTTAGCTTCTTGGATGTAGACGGGGCAATGCATCTCTACCTAGCTAGCTCCCTTATACTGCATTAAAGGGACCAGGCCTCCACATGACCACATGGCCATAGAGTCCTAAGGCCAACTAAAGAAACCAACTGCGTAGATCTTGGGTCGCCTTCCTGCCACCTCACATCTGTTAACTCCTCCAAATAGCCAGGTGTCATCTTGGGAGCATCTTAACACCTTGAGTTTTCAAGGGGCTTAAAGTTCTGCATCTTGGGAGTATCAGAGAAAGAAATCTGAAAGACTGTTTATTTAAAAGAGACTGTTTAAATGGAAAGAGTGGGATCTACTGTAAGTTGGTAAATTTTAGACACATACTCCCACCTTTTTCTACATCTTGTGATCACTCCACTGGGTATATAAGTCCTCCTCTTCTGTTCTAGAGACCTATGAGGGCTAGGACTGTGGAGTGGTGGGCTGTTCACACAAGAAATTTTGGAAAGAGCATGGTGGCTGAGCACTGTGTTTAGGGCACTAACTTTTTTTAAACCAGACACGCAGTGTGAGAGGCACTCACTCTTGCAATGGTGGGTGGTTCTTCCCAGATTGCTGCCAAAGGGACAGCTTGGTGCTGAGTCAGCTCCCCACATACAGACTGTAGTTTCAATTTTGTAGGAAATATTTTCTAGCTAATGAGGTATGGATGTTATAAGCTATGACCAGAGCTATGGCCATTTTTTTGAAGCCCACCCCAAAAGGAATCCAGCAGACATTTATATGTGATATTTATTAAGTCATTTTTTCTGACAATTGATTTCCACCCTATACCTGCAGGAAACTAAAAGCAACAAGGCAGGGTCTGTTCTCCTTGCCACTCTCCAGTGGTGGCCAGGGGCACCATTACTCCTAAAGTAATCTGGGGCTGCCCTTATGCCGTCTGTAATTTATCCCATCTCCCTCCTTCATTTCCTGTGACTAGTCTGTAATAAACCTTTTCTGTTCTCACTCTGCAAATCTTTCCTATCTATCTCCACATCACACGCTTCCCACTTTACACCTGAACCGTGGCCTTTTAGCTTCCTCATCGATTGTATTTGATCCTCCCCCAAACCATCTGATAAATTGTTGGGAATCTAACATCTCACTTCATTATCCTACTCAATATTAATGTTAAACTGACCTGTCCCCAACCTCCTTTCCTGTCTCCACAGTCAGAATTACATTCAAGAGTCGGCCAAGAGCTGCACAACTTTTAAATGCAGGACATAACATCAAACCAATGCCCATGGTTTGGAAACTTAAGAGGCTGGCAATTTCTATGCCAAGCCCACAGTGGGCCCCTCTATGTCTTCATTCATTTCCTTCTTTGATTCATGCCATTAGATTGGAGGTCAAGTTTACATCTCACGTATGGCCCCCGGCTACTGCACCTCATATCCAGTCAGTGTGATCTATTCACTGCCCGTGCCATGAACAAATCACCTTGTGAGCCTTTGCTCAGCAAGACCTCCCTTGCTGTCTCTACCTATTCGCATCAACTCATATTTCTCCCTGTCCATGAAGCCTTTCTTCCATGATCAACACAGGTTTGGCAGAGCTTTCTTTTCCGTCTGAATTTTTATAAACAGTAACTTGAGTGGTATAGACCAATTACATTGCACCTCCGTGCCTTATTTCTTATTAAAGATGTTCTCATTTCCCTTTCCCTTTTTAACTGTAAGAATGCCAGAGTCTAATCACCATCTCTCATCTATTTGCTTGTGTTGTGGGTATGTAGGTCGGTTCCCCCAGATATCAATGCTAGTAATTCTACCAGGAACAAGACTATATCTCATGTTTACTTTACATCCCCACAGTTTCTAATATCTTGTTCTGCATGGGGTGGATGCTCCGTAAATACTGATTGACTAATGAATTAATTCTATGACACGGCCATGCTTATCATGATACCTCATGTGGACCACACAATCAATTCCAGAATGATAAGGTAAAGTGAATAACTGCTCCCTTGGAAGACCAACGCATGTTTCAGAACTGAGTAGTATATCTTCAAATAGTAACGATTACTGCTAATATTGACAGAGTGCGCATATTGCCCAGCACTATTCTAAACACCTTTATCTGTGAGATGGGTACTATTATCATCCCCACTGTTATAGACAAGACAACAGGCAAAGCTATTGGTTGTAGAATCAGAATTTGAAGGAATGAAATTTGGCTTTATATTCTTAACCATCACATGAATGCCTTTAGGTCGTTGGAACGTCATGGTTTTTAGCAATCAAAAGCAGCACTAAGAAAAGTCTCTAAGAAGCCTATATGAGGTTTTGCTGATAGACTTGACAATGACTAAGCCAAAGGCCAAATTTTATGTGTCTAATGTGTGAAAAAGACTCTGAACATCTTTTTAACTACTGATAAGCTCTTGAGGATATAAACATGCATGTCCTAACAATCACAACAGCAGCGCCAACTTCAAAAAACAAAGACAATGCAAGGTACAAACTTGATGACAAATATACTCTGAGAGATCTGATATCTGTTCATATTAACATATTAGCCACATGTTTTCCAAATATTACAATAGTTTTTCTGTAAAGGGCCAGAGAGTAAATCTTTAAGGATTTATGGATCACAAGGTCTCTGCAGCAACTACCTTGCCACTGCAGCGCAAAAGCAGCTAGGAACAGCATGCAAATGAGTGGACATGGCTTTGTTTCAATAAAACCTTATCAATACAAAAAGACAGTGTGCTGCATTTGGCCTGTACGCCATAATTTCCTTACCCCTAGTTTAGATAATCATTTCTGTCTTGTCAGTTACCATTGGAATTGTGCAGGGTCGAATCCATGTCTTTCAAATGATTCCCTCTGCCCTTCTGTTAGGAACCACTGAATAAAGGGACTACTTTTTAATTTCTGTCAGGCTTTCCTTAATCTTCCCATCTATGGATTTTTAAAAATGTTTCTCAGATATTAAATCAATTTCAGGCTCTAAATATTGCTTCACATGCATTGACTTTTAAGAACCTGGGAAGACATAGTATTCAATTTTAGTTTCCTGTAATTTGGAACTGCTCGTTATTGATGCTTCAGATCTGCTTCTGATCCTTAGTTCTCAGATATCCGGGAAGAAAATATATGGACAGAAAGGGAAGGGATAGAAAAACGGCATAAGGGAAGTCAGAGAAAGAGAAGACAGGGAAGAGATGAGGGAGTAGGGACTCTGAACTCTGAAGAGCAGAAATATATATGGCACTCTTCGGACTACTCTAATATAGAGCAACTTACAGAACACCTGCCACTGGATAGCGTATAAATACAACAGCCTTGTCCAGGAGCTACACACAAAATATAGAACCCAAGTAGGTGTTGCCTAGAACAATGGAACAAACAACCATTAAATATTTTATAAAATGTATAAAACTAATGCATGGACTTTCCCCAAAAAGGCCACAGATTCAGAATGAAAGTATGTTAAAAAATTTTTATTTGGTTTCTATTTGTATTAAATAACATTTCTTCTGACTTCAAATGAAGGTGGTAGCACATCTCTCTTGACGACAGAACGGTTACTGTAAACAAGACAATGGTGAGCCTTCACTTGATCCTTCTGTTTACAGAGACAAGTATGAGGGATGCTATGCCCAGGAATCTGATCAAGTTTGAGGGAAAGAAAAGGGACTTTTAGATGCTGTGACCAGGCCTTGATGTAACCAGATGATGGTTATCGGGGGCAGCTGGCTCAGTGGCATAAAGAGTCTTTGCTTTTCCTGGTTTTTGGTCTCTGGGCATGAGAAGAAGGAGAATGAGTCTGTGAGAAATGACACATTCTGAAGAATAAAGTCAGTACATGTTATATTTAAGGAAATATTTATCTTCCTTAATATGAATTGAGATTGCAATTTTCTGAAAATTCTCTGATAATATTGGCAGAAAATTGCAGTGAATGTGTCGATCCAATGCTTCTCTGCTGGATAACCAGGAAGAATGAGAGAGTTAGCTGGACCTGTGGGGGAAACTAGTACTTCACCTCCCTGCCGCCTATCCTCCACTGTGTTGTTATTCATGGCTAGATGTGGATTTGGGACTCCACTACTGCAGGTGTCTTATGGCTTAATCCTAAAGTAAAATAAACTCTTGGGGTCAGGCAGGAGGTTGCTCCTAAAAGTTGGATATAGGCCTGTGATTTAAAGGTTTGTAGAAAGAGTCTATCTCAGAAGAGAGAAGACGGAGGAAAAAACAGACTAACATGGATGTGTCTTCATGGGACTCACCTGAGAAGGGCTTACTTTTTAAATTTTTATTTTATTTTTTTACTTTTCCCATGAACTCTGGAATAACTATATTTAACTAAAGGTTTTAGTCATGTTCTACTGGACATGACTTTACCCCCAACTCTTTCGTAGAGTGAGCTTACCCTGTATTTTGTGATATGGGTGGTGATTGGAATTAAGAGATGCAATATTAACAGACCCCTCCGAGGGAGCTTTGCACAGCAGAGTGGGTGTAAGAACTCATGGAGGTGGGGTGTGGGAGTTCCTGGCAGAGCTGAGACACCTTGGTGGATGTGGGAGGAAACGGAGAGAAGCAGCTGCCAACTGAATGGTATAGAAGCAGATGCAAGATCCTAAAACAATCTTCTCAAGAGGAAAATAAATACTGCTCTCAAAATCAGAGAATCAGCAGCAAGGTTCTATGCTGATTCACTTGGCTCTAATGTCTTACTCCTACAGATTGCCGGAAATAAAACATTTTAAGAACTCTGACGTTATGAGAAATTATCAGATGCATCTAGCTGTAAATGCACAAATCTTATTTCCTCGCCTTGGGCCTTTGAAACTGTCTTCAATATTTGCTAAAAACAACTACTTAAGCAGTTTGTCTTCTCCTACCTAATGTGGCAATTCAATTCCTCAATTAGATTGTTGCTACTGTTGACTGATTAAAACAGAATGGCATGCAATGGCGTGTAAGTACTGGGCTTTCTCCTTTGCAGTCAGGTGGACAATTCTGTCATAGGCCCTAGCACCATACTTATTCCTTCCACATTTCTCCCTTGCATAAATTTCTGCCTGGCTTAAAGGAAAAGGAGCCTCTCTTTGGATGCTCTGTTTCTGGAAATGGGAGTAGAACTGGGCAGATGCAGGTGAGAGGTGGGTGCTAATGGAGTTAGATTAAACATTTTAACATTGAGCAGGAAGCATGTGCTTTAAAATCAGATAGACACACTTACTTTGGGATACAAGGCAACTCTCCTAACCTCTAAGCCTCAGTTCTTTATCAGCAAAAGAAGGAATAATAATGGAACATTCTAATTAGGGTTGTTGTAAAAAATTATATGAAAAAGGCATTAAAAACATTTAGGACAATGCCTGGGTCGTGGTTAACACTCCATAAGTACTCTTTATTCAATAGATACTTCTTGAATATCAAAATATTAAAGCTGATCAACATAACAATTTGAAAGATCCTATCACTATTTCTAGTGGGAATAATTTGAATTCTGATTTCCTGTTTCTGATGCTAGATAGGAAAAGTGGTAGCCTCTCCTTTGCTCCCGATTAGCATCTATATGAGTGGATTTTATGTAAATGAGACATTTGCATTCATAGTGACTGGAGAAACGAGTTTTAAATCATGTGGACTGTTTGGCACCTCATTTTCTTGTTTTCTAGTGTTGCACCAATGCCTGCCTCTAATGTACCCGGGTCTTCATGTCTGACTGAAGTCATTAAAAAAATATGTGAACTGCCTTTTTTAAAATTAATGACATATGCTTCCACTCTTTACATTTTAGACAAATAATCAAAATTTCCAACACAGATATGGGTAATTCTTTATTTAAGTGAAATCTCACCACTTACATACTTACCTTTGGAATTGCCAGTTCACCAGTATGAGGAACAAATGGAAAAACTTTCTGATGTTGGTGCTGTCATGAGCTTTTCATTTCAGTGTAATCATGTGATTAAATATATTTTGTTAATTTGCTGAGATATTTCCCTTTCTTGAAATGTCTTCTGAACTCCTCTCTTATTTGTTATATAGCAACAACAGTAACTCTGTGCTAAACGTTGATCTAAGTCCTTCACATGTTTTAATTAAATTTAACCTGGCATCCGCTTAAGACGGCAGATACTATTTAATCTCATTTTTACAAGAGAGAAAATTAAAGCTTAGCAATGTTAAACAAGTTGTTTAAGACCACACAGCCATTACACAGCAGAGTTGGGATTCACAGCCAGGTAGATTTTTCCAGAATTCATACTCTTAAAAATTGTATTATGTTGCCTCTCCATTTAGTTCTATCTCAAACTTTCCTAAGGCTCAGCTCATTGCCACTTCTTTCTGATCTACCTTTCCTGCCCAAACCCTGTACCTGCCCTTCCCCAATTCCTTTAGCATTATTTCATTTGTGTCATTCATTTGTCATTTAGGTAACCCTATCTATCGTTGTCAATTAACTGTCTCAAGTTAGGTCTTGTCTCTCCCAAAAGATTGGACTCCACATATTATGCCTTTTAAATCTCTTCCTTGAAGAAGGTGGTGATGAGTAAAAAACGCTCACCTTAACAATTCCTCTCTACACTGGAAAAGTGCGACATAATTTTACCAAATGTAATGTGAGGAATCAAATGGTCAAGGTAGAAGTTCTTTTTACCTGTTCCTTCGTATGAGGCAGAAAACCAGTCTGAGCTAGGAAGAAACTACACATGTAGGTTCTTGGATTGAGTTCCTTGGTGCCTGGTGTGAATGATCATCTTGAGTCCATATGTTCTGAGAACTGTTTCACTCTGGCCAAGATTTTACTATACAGCTTTATTTATTAACATTAACAAGAATCATGGGGCTGGACCCTCATGACTCAAATGGAAAGTTTACACCTACTAAGAGAGTCCAGAGCAAGACAATTAGCACTTACGTTTTCAGGTTGAATGGATGGAAACCATCTGAGAATTAGAAAGCCTGCCAAAGTGGCCAGCACAATGAAAATCAAGTTTTCAGAAATGGCTAACTGAATACTGTGACTGACTAATTATTTTCAGAAACATTCCATAGCCCGAATTTCTCAAAACCCAGATCACATTGGTTTCTTTCCAAAATGCATGTTGCCTAAATTATTGTTCCACAGTCATTCTTATTCCCTCTATGGGAGAAAATATGTTTCAAAATAAGAGAAATACTCTCTTGTTGGCAGCTGAAAATAGGGGAAACTAGATACGGCCAGCCTCACTAACTGGACATTTTTTGTCTGCATTGTAAATTTCACCACTTATGGTCATTGGGTAAAAATCAATATTTAAGCAAGTAAGTAATTTTAAGCAAATACATAAGTTAGCGGATAGCTGATAGGATTCCATTATTATACTTTAATTCCTCAAACCATGGATGAGATTCATGGCTGCAATGCCATGCTAACCTGATATCAGTATAAGCTCTGACCCTCTTAGGGTCAATGCTAGCTTAAAAATACTGATAGGCAGAAGAAAGCAGCAAAGGAGAGCCTTCTTTATTAATAGCTACCTGGAAAAACAGTGTGATACAGAAAGCAGCACACCATTTCTCGCTAGATGTGAAAATAGGGAGGAGGAGCTGTTCTTTGGAGAAATCTAAAAGAGCCATTGATCTTCCAATGCTTTTTTGGAAATGCCTATATTGCTTTATGTTGCATTTTCATTCATTCATAGTTGCTTCTGCTAATAAAGGTCCTCTGGTGGCAGTAATTCTTTTCAGCAGATTGAAGTCGTTTAGTAATGAAATCCTTGGTGTATTCACTAACATGAAGTGCGATCTGTCCTTGCACCTGGTACACATTCAGTTTTACAGACAGTCGCATTGCTATTCATGCCTTTTGTTTAGTCACACAAGGGAACTAGAACAAGAAGTGTAGATTTTCACCTTGGCTTTTATAAGGTACCTTATGAGCTACACGCCTCCTTAGAATAAGCTTGGCAGTCCTAGTTCTTAGGCAACAATGATTTGTAACTGGACTTAAGTAAAAGGGAACATTAATTGCTAGCAATTAGTAGTTCACAGGGATTTTTTCTTTTTTTCTTTTTTTTCTTTTTTTTACTTTGAATTAATCAATCCCTCTGAGAAAAGTGAGGACTAGAAAAAGCAAGGTTTTAGCTTTAGAATTCAAGCATTTCAAGTTTAGTGTCATACCAATGCTTCATTCTAGTTTTATTTTGGAGCTCTCAGAGCTTCATGTCACCCTCTCTTTTTTTAAATTTAATATTGTTTTATCAAAGTTATACATGTACATTGTTTAAAAAGTCAAACCTTCTACAAAGCTCATAACGAAAAACAGCAATATCCTGTCCCACCCTTCCCTCCTCCATTCCAACTCCCCAGAGACTATCTCTTTCAACTTTAAGCTGTTTCTTCTGCTGTTTGTTGCCATATTTCTAAATAATTTGCTTGTAGTGTTATTTCTTGACTTGTTTCCCATTCTAGGTCTTATTTACTGGCCCCTTACTAATGTGAAAGGCAATAACTTAGTGCTCTTAAAGTCACCTCCCACAACCCCAAGATATGTCTCCCTCTTCATCCTCTCTTTTTGTTGCATTATGATTTTTGATTAAATCAATATTCACTGTTTACATTGTTGGTATTATGTAACTATTCACAGCTGTGAAGTGCAGCAAGCTATGGTTACAGTTCTTATCTTTTATAAGTTAGGTTTTCCTGGGGTAAATAATTGACTCTTTTTGTCTGTTTCTCTTTCTTTTCCTCTTTCCTTAGGTTTCTGTGTAGTTGAACACCAGTTATCGCTAATTTATTTCCAAACTGTCAGCCAGAAGTGTAAATCTTCTCTCAAGTACAACCAGGACATGTGAAAACAATGTAACCTATCTACGTCCTTTTTGTGGGGAGGTAGAGCGCTGGGAGCACATCCCTCTGGAGGTGCTCTTTCCTGTTCTGATCTGGACTGTCTACCAAGGCATGACACACAACTGCCATCCTTCAGCCTCCCCTCGCCACCTTGTGAAGGTTCTCTTAACTTGCCTCTGTCATGGATCTCTTTTTTCCTGCATCCCTTGTCTTCCCCTTTCTTGGTTTTCTCCCATATTTTAGTTGAGAAAAATGCCATTTAGGAGTTGATCAAGAAAGGGGCATAGGAAGCAAAGTTTTGGAGACCTTACATGTCTGATGATGATTTAATTTTATCCTCACACATGATTTCTAGTTTAGCCAGGTCTAGATTCTAAGAGGAAAGTCAGGTTGCTGCAGAATTTTTGCAAGCACTGCTCCTGCTGTCAGGGCATCCAGTGTTCCCATTGAGAAATCTGATGTGATATTAATTCTTGATCCATTGAATGGACTTTTTGCTTTTTAATTCTCTTTGGAAATTAGTGGGCCTTTTTATTGTCCCTGGTGATCTGAAATTTTGTTTCAGATTTTTGTTTCATTGCTTTTGTTAGTACTTTTAATCTGGAAACTCCTGCCTTTCAGTTTGGAGATTTTTTTTGAAAAAAAAAAAAAGTTTGATAGTTTCCTTCTTTCTGTTTTATCTATTTTTTTTCCTAATGCTCTTATTATTCTGATTTTGGATCTCCTGGATTGATCCTAATTGTTTCTCCTCTTTCCTCTCTTATATTTCACCTATTTTTTTTTTTTTTTTTACTCTGTCTTTTGAGAGATTACTTAGCACTATCCTCAAATCCTGTTATTGAAATTTTTTTCCTTAATAAACTTTAATTATAAAGATATTTACTACTGCATGATTTGCAAAATTAGGAAAATGAAAACCACTTTTACTTATTTAAATACTGAACCTTTCTTTTCTTTTCTTCTTCTTTTGTTTCCCCAGGCTCTTGCTCTGTAGCCCAGGCTGGAGTGTGTGGTACAATCATAGCTCACTGCAGCTTCAACTCCCTGGGCTCAGGTGATCCTCCTGCCTCAGCCTCTTGAGTAGCTAGGACTACAGGCATGTGTCGCCATGTCTGGCTGATTTTTTTTTTTTTAATTATATGTTCTGGGATACATGTGCAGAACGTGCAGGTTTGTTACATAGATCTACATGTGCCATGGTGGTTTGCTGCACCCATCAACCTGTCATATACATTAGGTATTTCTCCTAATGCTCTCTCTCTCCTAGCCCCTGACTCCCCTACAGGCCCCGGTTTGTGATGTTCCCCTCCCTGTGTCCATGTGTTCTCACTGTTCGATTCCCACTTATGAGTGAGAACATGTGATGTTTGGTTTTCCGTTCCTGTGTTAGTTTGCTGAGAATGATGGTTTCCAGCTTCATCCATGTCCTTGCAAAGGACATGAACTCATCCTTTTTTATGGCTGCCTGGTATTCCATGGTGTATATGTATCACATTTTCTTTAGCCAGTCTATCATTGATGGGCATTTGGGTTGGTTCCAAGTCTTTAGTTTCTATTTTCATTTAAATTTCCAAAAGTACTTTACATTTTGGTTTCTGAATGCTCATTTTTTGCTTTCTTTTCTTATTTCATGGATGCAACATCTTTTCTGATCCTTCTAAGTCTATTAATTAATTTTTTTTTTGCTTTGTTATTTATTGTTTTGTCTTTCCCTCTCTACATTGTATTTGTTTCTTTTCGGACTGGTTTCTGTTTGCTTGTTGTTACTTTGGTCTCTGTCTTTTACATGAGGGGCTTTTCTGTAATGTCTGCTTACTATGGGCTGTCTATTTACTTTTACCTCCTATCTGATAATGTTAGAAATTTAGAGCACTTTACTGCAATTCTACCCCTTCTTTCCTTTTGAATTACTGTTGTCACAAATTTTTGTGACTGTTTTACATATATTTGAAACCCTGCAAAGACGTCATTTTTCATAGTGAGTGTTTTGCAGACCTATTGTTTTGCATAGTCAAACTTTCTTTGTTTTTACATTTAGTTCATGAATTTACTTTTTCTTGTGCTCTTCATCCCTTTTTTCATTTCCACCATTACTTCTGGAACTGTTTTTCCTCTGCCTGAAGAACTTTCTTTAGTATTTCTTTTCATTCAGATGTGCTGTGCTGGCAACAAATCCTCAAAGCTTTTGCTTGATGGGAAAGTCTTTATTTCATCTGGATTTTTGAAACATCTTCACAAAGTATAGAATTCCATGTTGGCAATTATCGTCATAAGGCATTTTAAAGATACAACTTCATTGTCTTCTGTCTTCCAATATTTCTGTTAAGAAGATAGCCCTCAGCCCTTTATTATTGCTTCTTAGAAATACCATTTTACAATTTATATTATCTACTTCATTAACCAGAGGAGTGTTAATGGAAATTTTCTCCAGTTTCTAATTGTTCAGTTTCAGTATCTGGACATATTTGAGGAGCAGCCTTACATTCAGAGTAAGGGCAGTGGGCTGCATAGAACCACTAGGCCCCAGTAGCCCCTCATTTGGCAACCTATTCCCTTAATTACCGATGAGGAAACTCAGACTCAGAGCATCGAGTTTGCCTATGATCTCAAACATAAAGAAATCATATATAGTGGCAACATAGTTTTAACCAATGCACGTGTTTATGAAATGCTTATTAGTCATCCAATACCCATTGATATGGTTTGGATCTGTGTCCTCTCAAACCTCTTGTTGAAATGTAGTCCCCAGTGTTGGAGGTGGGGCCTGGTGGGACGTGATTGAGTCCCAGCAGATCCTTCACGGCTTGGTGTTTTCCGAGTGATAGTGAGTGACCTCTCATGAGTTCTGGTTGTTTAAAAATGTGTGGCACCCACCTCTCCCTTGCTCCCACTCTGCCATGTGAAATATCTGCTCCCACTTCATCTTCTACCATGAGTAAAAGCTTCCGGAGGCTTCCCCAGAAGTTGAACAGATGCTGGCGCCATGCTTGTACAGGCCGCAGAACTGCAAGCCAATTAAACCTCTTTTTAAAAATAAATTACCCAGTCTATCTAAGGCAGTACTCTGTAGCAGTACAAGAATGACATAACACACTAATTGGTGGTATTTTATAAAATAACAGAAGGCTCCATACACAAGGAAATCAGGACTCACCTATTTCAGGGGTCAGGTCACATTAAGGGGTAATGTGGGTTTGAGGGCACTGGGAGAACCAGAGAAATCAAGCTATTGTGGAAGAGGGTCACCCTGACCTGTTCTCATGTAAAATTGGGGCTCAGAAAATGATACCCCAAAATACGGCCCTTTGACATGCTGAACTGAAAAAGAAGCCTAAAGATCTTTCTGACCTACCCACCCACCATCCTCTCTCTCAGTCCTCTGTCTCCCCCAAAGTACAGGATTAAGTTATTCTTTCAAGTTCTGTCATCTGCCTAAAATCTGGACCCCTCCTAAAAAGCGAATGATGACTTCTGGTCCCTCCCGTGGGTTTTTATTAAATGAACTATACTGCAGGAAGGAAGACTAAAGTCTGTCAACACACCTGGACACATTTTTGTCACAAACCACTGTTTGCTGTGAGGGTCGAACAGACTTTGTCCCAGGCCATTGTATATTCCTCAAGCCCATTGAATTCTTCTAAAGATCATTTACTAACCCATTAACGTCATCTACACTGCTCCATCTCCTTTTCCCCTAACCAGAAGAGTATATAACAATCTGGACCCCATTGGGTTATTGGGTAATCATTCTCCTACAATTCCCCCATGCTATGCACATTAAAATAAATTTGTATGCCCTTTCTCCTCCTACTCATCTGCTTTTTGTGAATTGGCTTTTCAGCAAACCTTTGGAGACAAAGGGGGAGTTTTTCTTTGGCCGCCTCATGAGACTTTGGACCCAGTGTTGCCAGATCTGACTTCTGAAGAAGCTAGAAATGTGGATGTTTGAATCTTTATGTAACAACATTTTTATATATTGGCAACCAACCACCCTCTCAGTCACACACACATAAATAATCCCCCACCCCCCAAAATCTCTCTGCAGGTAAAATAAGATGTGTCTATAGTTTCCATCCACTTGGAGTTTTGCTGTATCGGTGCCTCTGATGTGGTCTGTCTTCTATTCTGATTAGCAATGGATGCCCAGAAAGAAGTGACTTAACCAAGGGCGTATCTGAAAATTCTCTTCAAAAACCTTCTGTGAAAAATTGACAGATCATTCAATTATAAAAAAGTATGATGGGCCGGCCGCAGTGGCTCAAGTCTGTAATCCCAGCACTTTGGGAGACCGAGACGGGTGGATCACGAGGTCAGGAGATCGAGACCATCCTGGCTAACATGGTGAAACCCCGTCTCTACTAAAAATACAAAAACTAGGCGGCAGAGCAAGATGGCCGGATAGGAACAGCGCCAGTCTCCATCTCCCAGCGCGAGCGACACAGAAGACTGGTGATTTCTGCATTTTCAACTGAGGTACTGGGGTCATCTCACTCGGGAGTGCGGGACAATCCATGTGGGTCAGCTGCTGCAGCCCGACCAGCAAGAGCTGAAGCAGGGCGAGGCATCGCCTCACCTGGGAAGCGCGAGGGGGAAGGGAGTCCCTTTTCCTAGCCAGGGGATCTGAGACACACAACACCTGGAAAATCGGGTAACTCCCACCCCAATACTGCGCTATAACACCGGCACACCAGAGAATATATCCCACACCTGGCCGGGAGGGTCCCACGCCCACGGAGCCTCCCTCCTTGCTAACACAGCAGTCTGCGGCAATCTAACTGCAAGGCAGCAGCGAGGCTGGGGGAGGGGCGCCCGCCATCGCTGAGGTTTAAGTAGGTAAATAAAGCCGCTGGGAAGCTCGAACTGGGTGGAGCTCACAGCAGCTCAAGGAAACCTGCCTGTCTCTGTAGACTGCGCCTCTGGGGACAGGGCTCAGCTAAAGGTGCAGAAGCCTGTGCAAACCCGAACGACTCTGTCTGACAGCTTTGAAGAGAGCAGTGGATCTCCCAACACGGAGGTTGAGATCTGAGAAGGGGCAGTCTGCCTGCTCAAGTGGGTTCCTGACCCCTGAGTAGCCTAACTGGGAGACATCTCCCACTAGGGGCAGTCTGACACCCCACACCTCACAGGGTGGAGTACACCCCTGAGAGGAAGCTTCCAAAGCAAGAATCAGACAGGTGCACTCGCTGTTCAGCAATATTCTATCTTCTGCAACCTCTGCTGCTGATACCCAGGCAAACAGGGTCTGGAGTGGACCTCAAGCAATCTCCAACAGACCTATAGCTGAGGGTCCTGACTGTCAGAAGGAAAACTATCAAACAGGAAGGTCACCTATACCAAAACCCCATCAGTACATCACCATCATCAAAGACCAGAGACAGATAAAACCACAAAGATGGGGAAAAAGCAGGGCAGAAAAGCTGGAAATTCAAAAACTAAGAGCGCATCTCCTCCTGCAAAGGAGCACAGCCCATCGCCAGCAACGGATCAAAGCTGGTCAGAGAATGATTTTGATGAGATGAGAGAAGAAGGCTTCAGTCCATCAAACCTCTCAGAGCTAAAGGAGGAATTACGTACCCAGCGCAAAGAAACTAAAAATCTTGAAAAAAGAGTGGAAGAATTGACAGCTAGACTAATTAATGCAGAGAAGGTCATAAACGAAATGACAGAGATGAAAACCATGACACGAGAAATACGTGACAAATGCACAAGCTTCAGTAACCGACTCGATCAACTGGAAGAAAGAGTATCAGCGATGGAGGATCAAATGGATGAAATGAAGCGAGAAGAGAAACCAAAAGAAAAAAGAAGAAAAAGAAATGAACAAAGCCTGCAAGAAGTATGGGATTATGTAAAAAGACCAAATCTATGTCTGATTGGGGTGCCTGAAAGTGAGGGGGAAAATGGAATCAAATTGGAAAACACTCTACAGGATATCATCCAGGAGAACTTCCGCAACCTAGCAGGGCAGGCCAACATTCAAATTCAGGAAATACAGAGAACGCCACAAAGATACTCCTCCAGAAGAGCAACTCCAAGACACATAATTGCCAGATTCACCAAAGTTGAAATGAAGGAAAAAATCTTAAGGGCAGCCAGAGAGAAAGGTCGGGTTACCCACAAAGGGAAGCCCATCAGACTGACAGCAGATCTCTCGGCAGAAACTCTACAAGCCAGAAGAGAGTGGGGGCCAATATTCAACGTTCTTAAAGAAAAGAATTTTCAACCCAGAATTTCATATCCAGCCAAACTAAGTTTCATAAGTGAAGGAGAAATAAAATACTTTACAGATAAGCAAATGCTTAGAGATTTTGTCACCACCAGGCCTGCCTTACAAGAGACCCTGAAGGAAGCCCTAAACATGGAAAGGAACAACAGGTACCAGCCATTGCAAAAACATGCCAAAATGTAAAGACCATCGAGGCTAGGAAGAAACTGCATCAACTAATGAGCAAAATAACCAGTTAATATCACAATGGCAGGATCAAGTTCACACATAACAATATTAACCTTAAATGTAAATGGACTAAATGCTCCAATTAAAAGACACAGACTGGCAAACTGGATAAAGAGTCAAGACCCATCAGTCTGCTGTCTTCAGGAGACCCATCTCACATGCAGAGACATACAGAGGCTCAAAATAAAGGGATGGAGGAAGATCTACCAAGCAAATGGAGAACAAAAAAAAGCAGGGGTTGCAATCCTAGTCTCTGATAAAACAGACTTTAAACCATCAAAGATCAAAAGAGACAAAGAAGGCCATTACATAATGGTAAAGGGATCAATTCAACAGGAAGAGCTAACTATCCTAAATATATATGCACCCAATACAGGAGCACCCAGATTCATAAAGCAAGTCCTTAGAGACTTACAAAGAGACTTAGACTCCCATACAATAATAATGGGAGTCTTCAACACTCCACTGTCAACATTAGACAGATCATCGAGACAGAAAGTTAACAAGGATATCCAGGAATTGAACTCATCTCTGCACCAAGCGGACCTAATGGACATCTATAGAACTCTCCACCCCAAGTCAACAGAATATACATTCTTCTCAGCACCACATCGCACTTATTCCAAAATTGACCACATAATTGGAAGTAAAGCACTCCTCAGCAAATGTACAAGAACAGAAATTATAACAAACTGTCTCTCAGACCACAGTGCAATCAAACTAGAACTCAGGACTAAGAAACTCAATCAAAACTGCTCAACTACATGGAAACTGAACAACCTGCTCCTGAATGACTACTGGGTACATAACGAAATGAAAGCAGAAATAAAGATGTTCTTTGAAACCAAAGAGAACAAAGATACAACATACCAGAATCTCTGGGACACATTTAAAGCAGTGTGTAGAGGGAAATTTATAGCACTAAGTGCCCACAAGAGAAAGCAGGAAAGATCTAAAATTGACACTCTAACATCACAATTAAACGAACTAGAGAGGCAAGAGCAAACACATTCAAAAGCTAGCAGAAGGCAAGAAATAACTAAGATCAGAGCAGAACTGAAGGAGATAGAGACACAAAAAACCCTCCAAAAAATCAATGAATCCAGGAGTTGGTTTTTTGAAAAGATCAACAAAATTGACAGACCGCTAGCAAGGCTAATAAAGAAGAAAAGAGAGGGGAATCAAATAGATGCAATAAAAAATGATAAAGGGGATATCACCACCGACCCCACAGAAATACAAACTACCATCAGAGAATACTATAAACACCTCTCCGCAAATCAACTAGAAAATCTAGAAGACATGGATAATTTCCTGGACACGTACACTCTCCCAAGACTAAACCAGGAAGAAGTTGAATCCCTGAATAGACCAATAGCAGGCTCTGAAATTGAGGCAACAATTAATAGCCTACCCACCAAAAAAAGCCCAGGACCAGATGGATTCACAGCTGAATTCTACCAGAGGTACAAGGAGGAGCTGATACCATTCCTTCTGAAACTATTCCAATTAATAGAAAAAGAGGGAATCCTCCCTAACTCATTTTATGAGGCCAGCATCATCCTGATACCAAAGCCTGGCAGAGACACAACAAAAAAAGAGAATTTTAGACCAATCTCCCTGATGAACATCGATGCAAAAATCCTCAATAAAATACTGGCAAACCGGATTCAGCAGCACATCAAAAAGCTTATCCACCATGATCAAGTGGGCTTCATCCCTGAGATGCAAGGCTGGTTCAACATTCGCAAATCAATCAACGTAATCCAGCATATCAACAGAACCAAAGACAAGAACCACATGATTATCTCAATAGATGCAGAAAAGGCTTTTGACAAAATTCAGCAGCCCTTCATGCTAAAAACGCTCAACAAATTCGGTATTGATGGAACGTACCTCAAAATAATAAGAGCTATTTATGACAAACCCACAGCTAATATCATACTGAATGGACAAAAACTGGAAAAATTCCCTTTGAAAACTGGCACAAGACAGGGATGCCCTCTCTCACCACTCCTATTCAACATAGTGTTGGAAGTTCTGGCTAGGGCAATCAGGCAAGATAAAGAAATCAAGGGTTTTCAGTTAGGAAAAGAGGAAGTCAAATTGTCCCTGTTTGCAGATGACATGATTGTGTATTTAGAAAACCCCATCGTCTCAGCCCAAAATCTTCTTAAGCTGATAAGCAACTTCAGCAAAGTCTCAGGATACAAAATTAATGTGCAAAAATCACAAGCATTCTTATACACCAGTAACAGACAAGCAGAGAGCCAAATCAGGAATGAACTTCCATTCACAATTGCTTCAAAGAGAATAAAATACCTAGGAATCCAACTTACAAGGGATGTAAAGGACCTCTTCAAGGAGAACTACAAACCACTGCTCAGTGAAATCAAAGAGGACACAAACAAATGGAAGAACATACCATGCTCATGGATAGGAAGAATCAATATAGTGAAAATGGCCATACTGCCCAAGGTTATTTATAGATTCAATGCCATCCCCATCAAGCTACCAATGAGTTTCTTCACAGAATTGGAAAAAACTGCTTTAAAGTTCATATGGAACCAAAAAAGAGCCCGCATTGCCAAGACAATCCTAAGTCAAAAGGACAAAGCCGGAGGCGTCACGCTACCTGACTTCAAACTATACTACAAGGCTACAGTAACCAAAACAGCATGGTACTGGTACCAAAACAGAGATATAGACCAATGGAACAGAACGGAGCCTTCAGAAATAATGCCACACATCTACAACCATCTGATCTTTGACAAACCTGACAAAAACAAGAAATGGGGAAAGGATTCCCTATTTAATAAATGGTGCTGGGAAAATTGGCTAGCCATAAGTAGAAAGCTGAAACTGGATCCTTTCCTTACTCCTTATACGAAGATTAATTCAAGATGGATTAGAGACTTAAATGTTAGACCTAATACCATAAAAACCCTAGAAGAAAATCTAGGTAGTACCATTCAGGACATAGGTATGGGCAAGGACTTCATGTCTAAAACACCAAAAGCAACGGCAGCAAAAGCCAAAATTGACAAATGGGATCTCATTAAACTAAAGAGCTTCTGCACGGCAAAAGAAACTACCATCAGAGTGAACAGGAAACCTACAGAATGGGAGAAAATTTTTGCAATCTACTCATCTGACAAAGGGCTAATTTCCAGAATCTACAAAGAACTCAAACAAATATATAAGAAAAAAACAAACAACCCCATCCAAAAGTGGGGAAAGGATATGAACAGACATTTCTCAAAAGAAGACATTCATACAGCCAACAGACACATGAAAAAATGCTCATCATCACTGGCCATCAGAGAAATGCAAATCAAAACCACAATGAGATACCATCTCACACCAGTTAGAATGGCAATCATTAAAAAATCAGGAAACAACAGGTGTTGGAGAGGATGTGGAGAAATAGGAACACTTTTACACTGTTGGTGGGATTGTAAACTAGTTCAACCATTATGGAAAACAGTATGGCAATTCCTCTAGGATCTAGAACTAGATGTACCATATGACCCAGCCATCCCACTACTGGGTATATACCCAAAGGATTATAAATTATTCTACTGCAAAGACACATGCACACGTATGTTTATTGCGGCACTATTCACAATCGCAAAGACTTGGAATCAACCCAAATGTCCATCAGTGACAGACTGGATTAAGAAAATGTGGCACATATACACCATGGAATACTATGCAGCCATAAAAAAGGATGAGTTTGCGTCCTTTGTAGGGACATGGATGCAGCTGGAAACCATCATTCTTAGCAAACTATCACAAGAAGAGAAAACCAAACACCGCATGTTCTCACTCATAGGTGGGAACTGAACAATGAGCTCTCTTGGACTCGGGAAGGGGAACATCACACAATGGGGCCTGTCATGGGGAGGGGGGAGGGGGGAGGGATTGCACTGGGGAGTTATACCTGATATAAATGATGAATTGATGGGTGCTGACGAGTTGATGGGTGCAGCACACCAACATGGCACATGTATACATATGTAACAAACCTGCACGTTATGCACGTGTACCCTAGAACTTAAAGTATAATAAAAAATAAAAAATAAATAAAAAAAAAATACAAAAACTAGCCAGGCGAGGTGGCGGGCGCCTGTAGTCCCAGCTACTTGGGAGGCTGAGGCAGGAGAATGGCGTAAACCCGGGAGGCGGAGCTTGCAGTGAGCTGAGATCCGGCCACTGCACTCCAGTC